>NC_057396.1:6345351-6423879 GCF_019320065.1 Cervus canadensis
AAGGAGTAAGTGTCTTTTAATTTCATGGCTGCAGTCACCATCTGCAGTGATTTTGGAGCCCAAAAAAATACAGTCTGACACTGTTTCCACTGTCTCCCCATCTATTTCCCATGAGGTGATGGGACCAGATGCCATGATCTTAGTTTTCTGAATGTTGAGCTTTAAGCCAACTTTTTTACTCTCCTCTTTCACTCAAGTGAGGTGACATAAACTGGTTTAGCACAATAATCAAACAAATAATGAAATTAATTGGACACTCCAAATTAGTGCCTAACTTTTATATTTCTACATGGTAATTAGCCATAATTATTAAATACTCATATTTATAATATTATTTTTACCCAATCAAACCAAATATTTGCAGGTCCAGTTAATGAAAGGAAAAGGGAGAAGGGCAGAGTAGAAAGTTTACCATATGCCACCTAAAAATGTCACACTAATTCAAGCCAGGTCTTTGACTTCCCTATCAGTAAGTAAACACAGACTTGGACTTCTAAGACCATTGTCCACATCATCCATTATTATTATTAAGCAGTTACAATCTAATAAACTGCATAGCAGGTATTATACCAACTTTAGTATCTCAGTCTATTCCTATATGAACATTACTAGATATTATCTAATCCACTCTGAAGATAAGACAAAAGCAGTACAAAGAATTTAAATAATTGGTCTAGAGTCATATAATAAGTAAAACATAGGAAATTTTGCACAACATGACTCAATTTCCAGTAAAAATTTGGTGGAAGTTTAGCTTTAAATCATTCTCTTTCTTTAAAAGGCCATAAAGGAAACAAGGACAATAAGAAAAATGCAAATTTTCAACAAAGGCAGAAGAAACACCTTGAAACTACAAACTTTGTGTAAAAATGCTGCATTCAGAACTGGTAGCAGAGCCTTGCGTAAAACTGTGCTGGCCTATAATAAAAGTTAACGAGAGGAGTAGGGAAAGCATGGGAAAACGAACCAGCAGACCTGGAGAAGGATCCATTCCGACTGGAACCACTGTGAGGAGGAGAAGGAGCACAGAGGGAAGCAGAGAGAGAAGGCTCAGGCTACAGAGGAAGAGAAGGCCATGAAACAATCAAAACCGAATCTTCTGAATATTAGGGAGTCCCCCAAAGGCAGCTGCTGTCTGCTCATGGCAACAGCAGAGTAGAACCTGTAGAAGTTTAGGTATAGCAATAGAAATCTCCTTGAACCAGCTCACACTCAAGAAGTAGAGGAAACAGTCTTTCATCTTCCCCATCATGTGCTTCTTGTAAAAAAAAGAAGTGCTGGTCCCCCCAAAATAAAACTTAATGAACTGTGTGAAAGAGAAAAGGAACAAACACCACATGCATACAACAATACCATGTTTTCAAAATGTGAAAAGAGCAATAAAACTTGCCTATAGAAAAATATTCACCAGAAAATATTATCGTTACCAGATGAAAATTTTAAACCAAATCTTTTTAGAGAAATAATGAAGCAATCATGATTCTGAAGGAAGATCACAAAACAGAAATATAAAAACTCTGGGAAGAAATGGCCAGAAAACAGTAATAATGTGACAGCAGGAGATGAATCAAGAATTTGAAAAGGTTGGGTTAAAAAAAAAGGTCAAAAGATGTCCTAAATTAGGGTAAATTTGAAGGAAAAGAGACTACAAAAAAGTCTTTAACAAAATTCAAACACATTGTCATTAAACAATTTTGAAAAAATAAAAATAACAATAGAATACAGTTTGAAGAAACTACAGTTTATATGCACACAATGGAGTACTACGCAGTTGTAAATATTAATTCATAAGATACATATGAACTGAAATAGACTGATCTCCAGGAAATGTTATTAAGTGATACAGATACCTTTGTATGGAAAAAAAGAGATAAAATGGCTAACCTATCATTTTATATTTACAGAAGGAAACACAAGAATATAAACCTAGTAACAACAAAATTGGTTATCTGTGGGGAAGTATTACAAAGGTGAAAGGGATAAAAGAGGGCATGGCATTTCTCCAAGAAAGTATAACATTTCTGTAATTATGATTTCTGGAAGCATGCTAATATTCTAGAAATAAAAATTAATCACGAAGCGGTGGAAGAGCAAAAAAATTAAAACTAAAACTGAGAGCAAACAAAACCAATGTATACCACTGTATTTCAAGTGAATTACAATAATACTAAAAATAAAATAAAGGAACACATTATAAACCACTTTTTAAATTTATTTATTCTTTAATTGAAGGATAATTGCTTTACAGAATTTTATATGAGAAAATAATAGCAAATGAAGCAACAGACAAAGGATTAATCTCAAAAATATACAAGCAACTCCTGAAGCTCAATTCCAGAAAATTAAATGACCCAATCAAAAAATGGGCCAAAGAACTAAACAGACATTTCTCCAAAGAAGACATACAGATGGCTAACAAACGTATGAAAAGATGCTCAACATCACTCATTATCAGAGAAATGCAAATCAAAACCACAATGAGATACCATTGCATGCCAGTCAGGATGGCTGCTATCCAAAAGTCTACAAGCAATAAATGCTGGAGAGGGTGTGGAGAAAAGGGAACCCTCTTACACTGTTGGTGGGAATGCAAACTAGTACAGCCGCTATGGAGAACAGTGTGGAGATTTCTTAAAAAACTGGAAATAGAACGGCCATATGATTCTGTCAAACTTCAACATGAATTAGCCATTGGTATACATATATCCCCTCCCTTTTGAACTTCCCTCACATCTTTCTCCCCATCCCACCCCTATAGGTTGATACAGAGCCCCTGTTTGAGTTTCTCGAGCTATACAGAAAACTCCCATAGGCTATATATTTTACACACGGAAATGTATGTTTCCGTGTTACTCTTTCCATACATCTCACCCTCCTCCCCTCTCTCTATATCCATAAGTCTATTCTCTATGGCTGTTTCTCCACTGCTGCCCTGTAAATAAATTCTTCAGTACCATATTTCTAGATTCCATATGTATGGGTCAGAATACGATATTTACTTTTCTCTTTCTGATTTACTTCACTCTGTAAAATAGGTTCTAGGTTCATCCACCTTATCAGAACTGACTCAAATGTGTTCCTTTTTATGGCTGAGTAATATTCCATTGTGTATATGTACCACAGCTTCTTTATCCACTCCTCTGTTGATGGACATCTAGATTACTTCCATGTTCTAGCTATTGTAAACAGTGCTGCAATGAACAGTGGGATACATGTGTCTATTTCAATTTTCCTTTCCTCAGGGTATATGCCTAGGAGTGGGATTGCTGGGTCATATGGTGGTTTTATTCCTAGTTTTTTAAGGAATCTCCATACCTTCTTCCATAGTGGCTGTATCAATTTACATTCCCACCAAAAGTGCAAGACGATACCCTTTTCTCCACACCCTCTCCAGCATTTATTGTTTGTAGACTTTTTGGTGATGGCCGTTCTAATTGGTGTGAGGTGATATCTCATTGCAGTTTTGATTTGCATTTCTCTAATAATGAGCGATGTTGAGCATCTTTTCATGTGTTTGTTAGCCACCTGTAGGTCTTCTTTGGAGAAATATGTTTAGGTCTTTTTCCCACTTTTTGATTGCGTTGTTTGTTTTTCTGGCATTGAGTTGTATGAGCTGCTTGTATATTTTGGAAATTAATCCTTTGTCAGTTGTTTCATTTGCTATTACTTTCTCCTATTCTGAGGGTGGTCTTTTCACCTTGCTTACAGTTTCCTTTGCTGTGCAAAAGCTTTTAAGTTTAATCAGGTCCCAATTGTTTACTTTTGTTTTTATTTTTTATTTTATTTTATTTATTTATTTTTTTAATTAGTTGGAGGCTAATTACTTCACAACATTTCAGTGGGTTTTGTCATACATTGACATGAATCAGCCATGGAGTTACATGTATTCCCCATCCCAATTCCCCCTCCCACCTCCCTCTCCACCCGATTCCTCTGGGTCTTCCCAGTGTACCAGGCCTGAGAACTTGTCTCATGCATCCAACCTGGACTGGTGATGTTTCACTATAGATAATATACATGCTGTTCTTTCGAAACATCCCACCCTCACCTTCTCCCATAGAGTTCAAAAGTCTGTTCTGTATTTCTGTGTCTCTTTTTCTGTTTTGCATATAGGGTTATCATTACCATCTTTCTAAATTCCATATATATGTGTTAGTATGCTGTAATGTTCTTTATCTTTCTGGCTTACTTCACTCTGTATAATGGGCTCCAGTTTCATCCATCTCATTAGAACTGATTCAAATGAATTCTTTTTAATGGCTGAGTAATATTCCATGGTGTATATGTACCACAGCATCCTTATCCATTCATCTGCTGATGGGCATCTAGGTTGCTTCCATGTCCTGGCTATTATAAACAGTGCTGCGATGAACATTGGGGTGCACGTGTCTCTTTCAGATCTGGTTTCCTCAGTGTGTATGCCCAGAAGTGGGATTGCTGGGTCATATGGCAGTTCTATTTCCAGTTTTTTAAGAAATCTCCACACTGTTTTCCATAGCGGCTGTACTAGTTTGCATTCCCACCAACAGTGTAGAGGGTTCCCTTTTCTCCACACCCTCTCCAGCATTTATTGCTTGTAGACTTTTGGATTAGCAACCATCCTGAACTGGCATTGTAATGGTACCTCATTGTTGTTTGATTTGCATTTCTCTGATAATGCAGTGATCATCCTTTTCTCAAGGATTACTTTGCTATTCGAGGTTTTTTGTATTTCCATACAAATTTGTGAATTCTTTGTCAAAGTTCTGTGAAACAATACCATTTGGTAGCTTGATAGGGATTGCATTGAATCTATAGATTGCTTTGGTAGAATAGCCATTTTGACAATATTGATTCTTCCAATCCATGAACACGGTATGTTTCTCCATCTGTTTGTGTCCTCTTTGATTTCTTTCATCAGTGTTTTATAGTTTTCTATGTATAGGTCTTTTGTTTCTTTAGGTAGATATACTCCTAAGTATTTTATTCTTTTTGTTGCAATGGTGAATGGTATTGTTTCTTTAATTTCTCTTTCTGTTTTTTCATTGTTAGTATATAGGAATGCAAGGGATTTCTGTGTGTTAATTTTATATCCTGCAACTTTACTATATTCGTTGATTAGCTCTAGTAATTTTCTGGAAGAGTCTTTAGGGTTTTCTATGTAGAGGATCATGTCATCTGCAAACAGCGAGAGTTTCACTTCTTCTTTTCCATTACTCTAGGAGGTGGGTCATAGAGGATCTTGCTTTGATTCATGTCATAGAGTGTTTGGCCTGTTTTCCTCTAAGAGTTTCATAGTTTCTGGTCTTACATTTAGGTCTTTAACCTGTTTGAGTTTATCTTTGTGTATGGTGTTAGGAAGTGTTCTAATTTCATTCTTTTACATGTAGCTGTCCAGTTTTCCTAGCACCATTTATTGAAGAGGCTGTCTGTGCCCCATTGTATATTCTTGCCTCCTTTGTCAAAAATAAGGTACCCATAGGCGCATGGGTTTATTTCTGGAGTTTCTATATTGTTCCATTGGTCTATATTTCTGTTTTTGTGCCACTACCATAGTGTCTTGCTGACTGTGTAAGTGTTAATCGCTCAGTCATGTCTGACTCTTTGTGACCCCATGGACTGTAGCCTATCAGACTCCTTTGTCCATGGAATTCTCCAGGCAGGAATACAGGAGTGGGTTGCCATTTCCTCCTTCAGGGGATTTTCCCAACCCTGGGATTGAACCCGGGTCTCCTGCATTGCCGGCAATTCTTTACCATCTGAGCCACGAGGGAAGCCCCATGGTGTAGCATTGACTGCCTTGATGACTGTAGCATTGTAATATTATCTGAAGTCAGGAAGGTTGATTCCTCCAGCTCCATTATTCTTTCTCAAGACCGCTTTGGCTATTTGGGGTCTTTTGTGTTTCCATATGAATTGTGAAATTTTTTGTTCTAGTTCTGTGAAAAATGCCATTGGTAATTCGATAGGGAGCACATTGAATCTGTAGATGCATTTGGTAGTATAGTAATTTTCACAATATTGATTCTTCCTACCCAGGAACATGGAATATCTCTCCATCTGTTTATGTCATCTTTGATTTCTTTCATCAGTGTCTTATAATTTTCTGTGTACAGTTCTTTTGTCTCCTTAGGTAAGTTTATACCTAGATATTAATTCTTTTTGTTGTAATCGTGGATGGGATTGATTCCTTAATTTCTCTTTCTGATTTTTGATTGTTAGTATATAGAAATGCAAGTGATTTCTGTGTACTGATTTTGAATACTGCAACTTTGCTAGATTCCCTGATTAGCTCTAGTAATTTTCTGATACTATCTTTAGGATTTTCTATGTACAGTATCATGTCATCTGCAGACAGTGAGAGTTTTACATCTTCTCTTCTGATCTGGATTCCTTTTTTTGCCTTCTCTGATTGCTGTAGCTAGGACTTTAAAAACTATGTTGAATAACAGTGGTGAAAGTGGACACCCTCGTCTTGTTCCTGATCTTAGGGGGAATGCTTTCAGTTTTTCACCACTGAGAATAATGTTTGCTGTAGGCTTATCACATGTGGCCTTTACTATGTTGAGGCAGGTTCCTTCTATGCCCATTTTAGGAAGAGTTTTTAACATAAATGGGTGCTGAATCTATCAGAGGATTTTTCTTCATCTATTCAGATTATCATATGGTTTTTATCTTTCAATCTGTTAATATGGTGTATTAACAGTCTGTTAACAATCTGTTAATATGGTGTATTGATTGATTTGCATATATTGAAAAATCCTTGCATCCTTAGGATAAACCCAACTTGATCATGGTGTATGAGCTTTTTGATGTGTTGCTGAATTCTGTTTGCTAAAATTTTGCTGAGGATTTTTGCATTTATGTTCATCAGTGATACTGGCCTGTAGTTTTCATTTTGTGTGTGTGTGGTCTTTGGTTTTCGAATGAGGGTGATGGTGGCCTTGTAGAATGAGTTTGGAAGTGTTTTGTCCTCTGCAATTTTTTTGAAAGAGTCTTAGAAGGGAAGGCATTTGTTCTTCGCTAAACGTTCACTAGAAGTCTCCTGTAAAGCCATCTGGTCCTGGGCTTTTGTTTTATAGGAGACTTTTTATCACAGCTTCAATTTCAGTGCTTGTAATTGAGTTGTTCAAAATTTCTATTTTTTCATGACTCAGTCCTGGAAGATTGAGATTTTCTAATAATTTGTCCATTTCTTCCAGGTTATCCATTTTATTGCCATATAGTTGTTCATAATAGTCTCTTATAATCCCTTGTGTTTCTGCATTGTTGTAACCTCTTTTTCATTTCTAATTTTATTGATTTGATTCTTCTCTCTTTTGTTCTTAATGAGTCTGCAAAAGGCTTGTCAATTTTTCTTATCTACTCAAAGAACCAGCTTTTAGTTTTATTAATCTTTACTATTGTTTCCTTCATTTCTTTTTGTTATTTCTGCTCTGATTTTTATGACTTATTTCCTTTCACTAATTTTGGGGGTTTCTTGTTCTTTTTCCAGTTGTTTCAGGTAGAAAGTTAGGTTGTCTATTCAATGTTTCTCTTGTTTCTTGAGGTAGGATTGTATTGCCCTAAATTTCCCTCTTAGAACTGCTTTTGCTGCATCCCATAGGTTTTGAGTTGTCACGGTTTCATTGTCATTTGTTTCTAGAAATTTTTTGATTTCCCTTTTGATTTCTTCCATAATAATCTGTTGGATATTTAGAAATGTATTGTTTAATCTCCTTGTGTTTGTGTCTTCTACAGTTTTTTTTTTTTTTTTTCCTTGTAATTGACATCTAGTCTCATGGTGTTATGGTCATAGAAGATGCTTGATACAATTTCAATTTTCTTAAATTTAATGAGGTTTGACTTGTGACCCAAGATGTGGTCTATCCTGGAGAATGTTCCATGTGCACTTGAGAAGAAGGTGTATTCTTCTGCATTTGGATGGAATGTCCTGAAGATATCAGTGAGATACATCTCATCTAATGTATCATTTAAGACTTGTGTTTCCTTATTAATTTTCTGTTTTAATGATCTGCCCATTGATGTGAGTGTGGTGTTAAAGTCTCCTACTATTATTGTGTTATTGTTAATTTATCCTTTTATGCCTGTTAGTGTTTGTCTTGTATATCGAGGTGCTCCTATGTTGGGTGCATAGATATTTGCAATTGCTATGTCTTCCTCTTGGATTTATCCCTTGATCATTATGTAGTGTCCTTACTTATCTCTTGTAATCTTATTTATTTTAAGGTCTATTTTTCTGATATGAGGATTGATACTCTGGCTTTCTTTTACCTCCAATTTGCATGGAATACATATTTCTATCCTCTCACTTTCAGTCTATATGTGTCTTTAGGTCTGCAGTGGGTTTCTTGCAGACAGCATACATATGGGTTTTGTTTTTTATCCATTCAGTCAATCTGTCTTTTGGTTGGAGCATTTAATCCATTTACATTTAAAGCAATTATTGATATATATGTTCCTATTTCCATTTTCTTAACCCTTTCAGGTTGATTTTGTAGATCATTTACTTCTCTTGTATTTCTTGACTATATAAGTCTCTTTAACATTTGTTGTAAAGTTAGTTCAGTGGCACTGAATTTTCTTAACTTTTGCTTGTCTGAAAAACTTTTTATTTCTCCATCAATTTTGAATGGGATCCTTGCCAGTTACAGTAATCTTGGTTGTAGATTTTTCCCTTTCAGTACTTTATATATATCCTGCCATTCCCTTCTGGCCTGAAGTTTCTGCTGAAAGATCAGCTATTAAATGTATGGGGTTTCCCTTGCTGCTTTTAATATTCTTCCTTTGTGTTTAGTCTTTGTCAGTTTCATTAGTATGTGTCTTGGCGTGTTTCTCCTTAGGTTTATCCTATATGGGCTCTTTGTGTCTCTTGAATTTGATTGACTATTTCTTTTTCTATGTTGGGGAAATTTTCAATGATAATCTCTTCAACAATTTTCTCACATCCTTTCTTTTTCTCTTCTTTGGGACCCCTATAATTCGAATATTGGTGTGTTTGATAGTGTCCCAGAGGTCTCTGAGATTATCCTGTTCTTTTCATTCTTTTTACTTTATTCTGCTCTTAAGAACTTATTTCCACCATTTTATCTTCTAGCTCACTGATTCATTTTTCTGCTTCAGATATTCTGCTATTGATTCCTTCCAGAGTATTTTTTTTTTTTAATTTCAGTAATTGTGTCATTTGTCTCTGTATATTTATTCTTTAATTCTTCGAGGTCTTTGTTTATTGATTCTTGCATTTTCTCCATTTTGTTTTTCAGGTTTTTATCATCTTTACTATCATTCTGAATTCCTTTTCAGGTAGTTTGCCTATTTCCTCTTCATTTATTTGTACTTCTGTGTTTCTAGTTTGTTTCTTCATGTGTGTAGTATTTCTCTGTCTTTTCATTATTTTTCTTCAACTTTTTGTGTTTGAGGTCTCCTTTCCCAAGGTTTAAATGTTGAATTCTTTCTTCCCTTTGGTTTATGCCCTGCTAAGCTTGGTCCAGTGGTTTGTGCAAGCTTCATATAGGGGGATATTTGTGCTGAGTTTTTGTTTCTTTGTTTTTCCTCTGCTGGGCAAGACTGAGTGAGGTGGTAATCCTAACTGCTGATGATTGGCTTTGTATTTTTGCTTCTTTGTAGTTTAGATGAGGCAATCTGCTCAGGGTGCTATTGGTGATTGGGTGATGTCTTGTATTCAAGTGGTTTCCACTGTGTGAGTTCTCACTACTTGATACCAAGGTCAGGAGGGACGGCTGTGACAAGATACCCCTTGTCCAAGATAAGGAGCAGTGGCTGTGCTTTGCTGGAGCAGCCGTGAAGAGATACCCCATGTCCAAGGTAAGAGAAACCTAAGTAAGATGGTAGGTGATGCGAGAGTGCATCAGAGGAAAGACACATTAAAACCATAATCATAGAAAACTAGCCAATCTGATCACAGGTCCACAGCCTTGTCTAACTCAATGAAACTAAGCCATGCCGTGTGGAGCCACCCAAGACGGTTGGGTCATGGTAGAGAGGTCTGACAGAATGTGGTCCACTGAGAAGGGAATGGTAAGCCACTTCAATATTCTTGCCTTGAGAACCCCATGAGAAGTATGAAAAGGCAAAATGATAGGATACTGAAAGAGGAACTCCCCAGGTCGGTAGGTGCCCAATATGCTACTGGAGATCAGTGGAGAAATAACTCCAGAAAGAATGAAGGGATGGAGACAAAGTAAAAACAATACCCAGTTGTGGATGTGACTGGTGATAGAAGCAGGTCCGATGCTGTAAAGAGCAATATTGCATAGGAACCTGGAATGTTAGGTCCATGAATCAAGGCAAATTGGAAGTGGTCAAACAGGAGATGGCAAGAGTGAATGTTGACATTCTAGGAATCAGCGAACTAAAATGGACTGGAATGGGTGAATTTAACTCAGATGACCATTATATCTACTACTGTGGGCAGGAATCCCTTAAAGAAATGGAGCAGCCATCATGGTCAACAAAAGAGTCCAAAATGCAGTGCCTGGATGCAATCTCAAAAACGACAGAATGATCTCTGTCCGTTTCCAAGGCAAACCATTCAATATCACGGTAATCCAAGCCTATGCCCCAACCAGTAATGCTCAGGAAGCTGAAGTTGAATGGTTCTGTGAAGACCTACAAGACCTTTTCGAACTAACACCCAGAAAAGATGTCCTTTTCACTATAGGGGACTGGAATGCAAAAGTAGGAAGTCAAGAAACACCTGGAGTAACAGGCAAATTTGACCTTGGAGTACGGAATGAAGCACGGCAAAAGCTAATAGAGTTTTACCAAGAGAATGCACTGGTCATAGCAAATACCTTCTTCCAACAACACAAGAGAAGATTCTACACAGATATCACCAGATGGTCAACACTGAAATCAGATTGATTATATTCTTTGCAGCCAAAGATAGAGAAGCTCTATACAGTCAGCAAAAACAAGACCAGGAGCTGACTGTGGCTCAGATCATAAACTCCTTATTGCCAAATTCAGACTTAAACTGAAGAAAGTAGGGAAAACCACTAGACCATTCAGGTATGACCTAAATCAAGTCCCTTATGACTATACAGTGGAAGTGAGAAATAGATTTAAGGGACTAGATCTGATGGACAGAGAGCCTGATAAACTATGGATGGACGTTCGTGACATTGTACAGGAGATAGGGATCAAGACCATCCCCATGGAAAAGAAATGCAAAAAGGCAAAATGATTGTCTGAGGAGACCTTACAAATAGCTGTGAAAAGAAGAGAAGCAAAAAGCAAAGGAGAAAAGGAAAGATATTCCCATTTGAATGCAGAGTTCCAAAGAATAGCAAAGAGAGATAAGAAAGCCTTCCTCAGCGATCAATGCAAAGAAATAGAAGAAAACAACAGAATGGGAAAGACTAGAGATCTCTTCAAGAAAATTAGAGATATCAAGGGAAAATATCAGGCAAAGATGGGTTCAATAAAGGACAGAAATGGTATGGCCCTAACAGAAGCAGAAGATATTAAGAAGAGGTAGCAAGAATACACAGAAGAACTGTAGAAAAAAAGATCTTCATGATCCAGATAATCACGATGGTGTGATCACTCACCTAGAGCCAGACATCCTGGAATATGAAGTCAAGTGGGCCTTAGAAAGCGTCACTACAAATAAAGCTAGCGGAGGTGATGCGTTCCTTTAATGGACCGAACTTGGTGGTAAGGAGTCGACGATAAGAAAGTAAAAGAGAGAAAGAGAGACACAAAAGAAGACCCAGGGACCTAAGCTCTGGTGGAGCAAAGGTGCTTTAATGATTTTCCTATGAGTATATATAGGCTGTAGTACAAGAAACTTCTTTCGGGAATGATAGAGATCAGAAAACCAAACATACAGTAACCGTTACCAAGGGAACAAGGGGTAATCCTAGTCACAAGGTCAGGAGACAATCCATATCTCATGAAGGGGGAGCAAGACTAAGCAATTTTGTCAAAAAGAGAATGTTTACTAAAGGAGACCCAAGCCTGCCTCACACAATGACCTCAATCCCTGGGAGCAGCGTGCTGTTCTGCTTGAAGAGGGACAAAGGACTCATGAGAGACAGCACGTAGGCATCCTCCCGTCAAACACTCCCTGACACCATCTCTTCCAGAATTTTCCACAGTTTATTGTGATCCACACAGTCAAAGGCTTTGACGTAGTCAATAAAGCAGAAATGGATGTTTTTCTGGAACTCTCTTGCTGTTTTGATGATCCAGCGGATATTGGCAATTTGATCTCTGGTTCCTCTGCCTTTTCTAAAACCAGCTTGAACATCTGGAAGTTCATGGTTCACATATTGCTGAAGCCTGGCTTGGAGAATTTTGAGCATATCTAAGGTTATTGAGATTTCTTCTGGCAATCTTGATTTCAGCTTGTGCTTCTTCCAGCCCACCATTTCTCATGACACCACCCTTATGGCAGAAAGTGAAGAGGAACTAAAAAGCCTCTTGATGAAAGTGAAAGAGGAGAGTGAAAAAGTTGGCTTAAAGCTTAACATTCAGAAAACTAAGATCATGGCATCTGATCCCATCCAGTGGTCATGTATGGATGTGAGAGTTGGACTGTGAAGAAAGCTGAGCACCGAAAAATTGATGCTTTTGAACTGTGGTGTTGGAGAAGACTCTTGAGAGCCCCTTGGACTGCAAGGAGATCCAACCAGTCCATCCTGAAGGAGATCAGTCCTGGATGTTCATTGGAAGGACTGATGCTGAAGCTGAAAGTCCAATACTTTGGCCACCTGGTGTGAAGTGTTGACTCATTGGAAAAGACCCTGATGCTGGGAGGGATTGGGGGCAGGAGGAGAAGGGGACAACAGAGGATGAGATGGCATCACCGACTCGATGGGCATGAGTTTGAGCAAACTCCAGGAGTTGGTGATGGACAGGGAGTGCTGGCATGCTGCGATTCATGGGGTCACAAAGAGTTGGACACAACTGAGAAACTGAACTGAACTGAGGGTTAGTTCTCTGGTAGTCTAGGGTTTTTGAGTCAGTACTCCCACTGCAAAGGCTCAGGGCTTGATCTCTGGTCAGGAACGAAGATTCCACAAGTGGTTTGTTATGGCATTAATTGAGATTAAAACAAATACCCAAAAATGAGAAACCAAAGATGAACCCCAGACAAATGGCAGTTACAAAAATCAGGCAAGTAATAATTAAAATACTGGAATATACACATATACATATACACCCGTAAGCGAAATCAAAAGAGTCCAACAAAAATAAAGTTCAGTTGCTTGACCCAGCCAACAAAGGAAATAAAAAATTATATCTACCAGTTAAGAACAAAACTAACTAAAGCAGAAACTGGGAAGCAAAACTAAAGCAAGGTGCCAAGTGGGGAATAAAGCAATGAAAATAAAACTAGCAAATATATTGAGAGGAAAGGAAAGAAAGAAAGAATTGATATGCAAAGCTAAATAGAGGTAGATGAAGAAGATTTATCTATAATAAAGATTAAGTGCAAGGGGAAAAGAACAGTAGGAAAAGCAAACAAAGGAATAAATGTAGCAAAATATAATATGTTTAAAAAATTAAAAATTAAAAAAAAGAAAAAAAGTGAAGAAAAAAAAAAAGAAGACTCCAGATAACTGCAAAACCCCAACATAGAGACAGAGGTTTATAACAACAATAACAAGTGTGACTGAATATACACATATACATATACACCCATAAGCAAAATCAAAACAGTCCAATGAAAATACAGTAAGTTGACTCAGTGAACAAAGGAAACCAAAAATTATATCTACCAGTTAAGAACAAAACTAACTAAAGCACAAACTGGAAAACAAAACTAAAGCAAGGTGCCAAGTGGGGAATAAAGAAATGAAAATGAAACTAACAAATATATTGAGAGGAAAGGAAAGAAATAAAAGAAAGAATAGATATGCAAAGTTAGATAGAGGTAGATGAAGAAGATTTATATACATTAATGATTAACTGCAAGGGAAAATAACAGTAGGAAAAGCAAACAAAGGAATAAATGTAGGTTAAAAAATTAAAAATTAAATTTAAAAAACAGAGAGAAAAAAATAGGAAAACTTCACAGAATTTCAAAAACCCAATGTCAAGGCTAAGGTTTATAACAACAATAAAAAAAATGTGGCTGAGAAGGATAAAAAAAGCTCAAAAGCTTAATTAGATTTCATAGTGCCAATAAAATCGACAAGTACAACACAAGGGGGAAAAAAAAAGAGAAAGAAAAAATTCCAAAGGAATCTACAGAATAAGTTAAAACATAAGAATAATAAATGCTTTTCTGGAGTCACTGCTTTCAGAGTCCTTTCTCTTGCTGAGAGTCACAGTCCACCTCACCTCCCTCGGATGCCCTCCAACACTGTGCTCATCTCTGGACCTGCTGTGGGGGCAGCTCAGACTCTAATCTGGTCCTACTCCTGTGTGTTCTTGCCTCCAATGTCCATAGCTATCAGAACTAGTACATTTTCTTTTGTGGGAGTGCTCAATGTCCTTTTATATATTCCATAGACACAGAGTCTGCCTAGTTGATCGTGTGGATTTAATCTGAAGCTTGTACAGCTGGTGGGAAGGGTTTGGGTCTTCCTTAGCCACACCGGCCCTGGGTTTCAGTTATAGTTTTATTTCCACTTCTGCATGTGGGTTGTCCAATGGGGTGTGCTCCCGAGGCTGCCCTGGAGGACCTGGGTCTGCCCCTGTGAGGGCCAGGGGTGGAGGTGGTGCAGCTGCTTGGGTCACAGGGGTTCTGGCAGCACCAGTCACTCAGGGGGGTTGGCGGCTAGGGCAGCATATAGTGCTCTAGAAGGGTGTGGCAACCAGCATTGGCCAATAGGCTCTAGGATTCTTGCCTGGAGAATCCCCCTCCCTAAGAGAGAATCCTGGCAGGCCACAGTCCACAGGGTCACAAAGATTCAGACATGACCAAAGCGACCCTGCGTGCAAAGACACAAGACTTTTTGGCTGTGGTAGCTCTGCCCCAGTGAGGGTTGGGCATGAAGGTGGCGCAGCTGCTTGGCTTGTAGGGACCCTGGTGGTGCCGAGTGTGCAGAGACACGGCCTGCCTCCACCGCAGGAGTTATGGCCCTATCAGAGTCTTTTTTTGAGCCTCTTGAAGCTAGTGATCAGAAGGCCTCCTTGGTCCGTCTTCCACTGTAGCTCCACCCGTTCATGCACTTAGAGGGCTCCCTTGCCTGGGGTCCTACTCTGTAGTTCAGCTCATCAGACACTTAAAGGGGCACCCTGTGTGGGGTCCTACTCCAGTTCGGGCATCAGGCATTTGGTGGACCAGCCTCTCTGTTGTTCAGCTGCTGACACTGGCCTGTGGGGGAAGAGAGGCTATGGTGATGGCTCCACCCCCTACGCCTGACTCAGCAGTATCGCCTTGCTTCCATGGCTGCCTGGCTTTCCTCCACAGGCATTTCCCACCACAGTCTCCTCCCTCACATCCTCTCAATCCGTCTCTCCACAGTCAACAGCAGCCCTAGCCCTGGGATTGCTCCACAATCCCTAAGCTCCAGCTCCCAGCCACTGCGCCTTCCAGGGGACCTGCGTCCCTGTCCAGTGTATGTACCGCTGTGGCAAGGACTGTCTGATTCTCATTCCATTTAGGCTGCTGCAGATCAGATGTTTCACTCTCAGCCTTAAATGTTTCTCCTCTGATTCAGACAATTGCCCCAACGTGGGGATCAGACCCCTGCTTCAGTTCCCCAACTCGCTGAGGGCAGGTCCAGTTCTACTAACACTCCTGTTTTTCCCCCTGGTTCCTTCATCCTACCGAGTTCTGTGTGGTTCTATATATTCTTTTCCGCTGGTCAGGTACTCCTGTCTGCTTTCAGCTGGTGTTCTGCACGCACTTCTGTGTCTGAAGGTGTTTTCCTGATGTATCCGTGGGGAGAGAGAGGTACTCCACATCCATCTATTCCTCCACCATCTTGTTCCCCTCAAACAATTTTTAAACATGGTATTTAACTATGTCTCTTCAGTCAGAGGGAGGAGGGAAGAGAAGGGAAGAAATAGCAAAAAGAAAAAAAAAAAAGCTAAATTTTTTGTAGGCAGTTTTATAGTAGTATGGATGAAACAACTCTAAAATTATCTTAGGTATATTGTTGGGTTGAGGAAGTTGAATAAAGGCTTTGAATGCTTTCATGTTGTTAAGAATCAGGATTCTCACTATGGAAGAAGGGAGATACAAACATGGAATGGATGGGGCAGGGCAAGGAAAACTCTATGGAGATGAATTGGATTTCAAGGTATCTGTAAGAATAGTGATTTCTGGTATCTTCATAGGTAGATGATTAGATTATATAATATATTATACATAAATATTATATAGGTCATGCGTGTATTCAGTTCAGTTCAGTCGCTCAGTCGTGTCCAACTCTTTGAGACCCCATGAATCACAGCACGCCAGGCCTCCCTGTCCATCACCAACTCCCGGAGTTTACTCAAACTCATGCCCATCGAGTCGGTGATGCCATCCAGCCATCTCAAACTCTGTCGACCCCTTCTCCTCCTGCCCCCAATCCCTCCCAGCATCAGGGTCTTTTCCAGTAAGTCAGCTCTTCGCATGAGGTGGCCAAAGTATTGGAGTTTCAGCTTCAGCATTAGTCCTTCCAATGAACACCCAGGACTGGTCTCCTTTAGGATGGACTGGTTGGATCTCCTTGCAGTCCAAGGGACTCTCAAGAGTCTTCTCCAACACCACAGCTCAAAAGCATCAGTTCTTAGGCTATCGGCTTTCTTCACAGTCCAACTCTCACATTCATATATGACCACTGGAAAAACCATAGCCTTGAATAGATGGACCTTTGTTGGCAAAGTAAGGTCTCTGCTTTTTAATATGCTATCTAGGTTGGTCATAACTTTCCTTCCAAGGAGTAAGTGTCTTTTAATTTCATGGCTGCAGTCACCATCTGCAGTGATTTTGGAGCCCCAAAAAATAAAGTCTGACACTGTTTCCACTGTCTTCCCATCTATTTCCCATGAAATGATGGGACCAGATGCCATGATCTTAGTTTTCTGAATGTTAAGCTTTAAGCCAACTTTTTCACTCTCTTTCACTTTCATCAAGAGGCTTTTTAGTTCCTCTTCACTTTTTGCCATAAGGGTGGTGTCATCTGCATATCTGAGGTTATTGAGATTTCTTCTGGCAATCTTGATTCCAGCTTGTGCTTCTTCCAGCCCAGCGTTTCTCATGATGTACTCTGCATAGAAGTTAAATAAGCAGCGTGACAATATACAGGCTTGACGTACTCCTTTTCCTATTTGGAACCAGTCTGTTGGTCCATGTCCAGTTCTAACTGTTGCTTCCTGACCTGCATACAGGTTTCTCAAGAGGCAGGTCAGGTGGTCTGGTATTCCCATCTCTTTCAGAATTTTCCACAGTTTATTGTGATCCACACACTCAAAGGCTTGGCATAATCAATAAAGCAGAAATAGATGTTTTTTTGGAACTCTCTTTCTTTTTTGATGATCCAGCAGACGTTGGCAATTTGATCTCTGGTTCCTCTGCCTTTTCTAAAACCAGCTTGAACATCTGGAAGTTCATGGTTCACATGTTGCTGAAGCCTGGCTTGGAGAATTTTGAGCATTAATTTACTAGTGTGTGAGATGAGTGCAACTGTGCGGTCATTTGAGCATTCTTTGAGATTGCCTTTTTTTGGGATTGGAATGAAAACTGACCTTTTCCAGTCCTGTGGCCACTGCTGAGTTTTCCAAATTTGCTGGCATATTAGTGCAACACATTCACAGCATCATCTTTCAGGATCTGAAATAGTTTAACTGTAGTTCCATCACATCCACTAGCTTTGTTTGTAGTGATGCTTTCTAAGGCCCACTTGACTTCACATTCCAGGATGTCTGGCTCTAGGTGAGTGATCACACCATCGTGATTATCTGGATCATGAAGATCTTTTTTGTACAGTTCTTCTGTGTCTTCTTGCCACCTCTTCTTAATATCTTCTGCTTCTTTTAGGGCCATAACATTTCTGTCCTTTATTGAACCCATCTTTGCATGAAATGTTCCTTTGATATCTCTAATTTTCTTGAAGAGATCTCTAGTCTTCCCCATTCTGTTGTTTTCTTCTATTTCTTTGCTTTGATCGCTGAGGAAGGCTTTCTTATCTCTCCTTGCTATTCTTTGGAACTCTGCATTCCAGTGGGTATACCTTTCCTTTTCTCCTTTGCTTTTTGCTTCTCTTCTTTTCAC
Source organism: Cervus canadensis (assembly GCF_019320065.1). Taxonomy (NCBI): domain Eukaryota; kingdom Metazoa; phylum Chordata; class Mammalia; order Artiodactyla; family Cervidae; genus Cervus; species Cervus canadensis. The sequence goes on from NC_057396.1 coordinate 6,363,512, forward strand.
AGCTATTTGTAAGGTCTCCTCAGACAACCATTTTGCCTTTTTGCATTTCTTTTCCATGGGGATGGTCTGATCCCTGTCTCTTGTACAATGTCACGAATGTCCATCCATAGTTCATCAGGCACTCTGTCTATCAGATCTAGTCCCTTGAATCTATTTCTCACTTCCACTGTATAATCATATGGGATTTGATTTAAGTCATACCCAAATGGTCTAGTGGTTTTCCCTACTTTCTTCAATTTAAGTCTGAATTTGGCAATAAGGAGTTCATGGTCTGAGCCACAGTCCGCTCCTGGTCTTGTTTTTGCTGACTGTATACAGCTTCTCCATCTTTGGCTGCAAAGAATATAATCAATCTGATTTCGGTGTTGACCATCTGGTGATGTCCATGTGTAGAGTATTCTCTTGTGTTGTTGGAAGAGGAATCCACTATACATGCATGTATAGTAGATTGTATATGCATATATATACACTGTGCATACACACAAACACACACACACACACATTTCTTAACTCTGCTGAAAGGACCTACAGGCAAAGATAAATACTCCAGGAGCAGTGGGCACATTGAGGATCTGCATATTGACTTCTAATCGCATTTCCACTAAAATGGCCAACTTTCCTCAGAGAAATGGATGATTCAATGGTGCGATAGGGTTTGCAAAGTGATCCCAGAGCATATTAAGCCACAAAGTAAGAAAATGTTAAAAATAACTGACTGGGTCATGTTAAAAGGACAATGGAGCTAAGGAACTCTGATGAACAGCAACAGGAACTCCCACTAGCCAAATCTGGGATAATATGAGTATTCAAATACAGTATTCAGAAATAAAAAGTTTAAATTAAAAATAGGAATTTATGAGGTCACTTTGATAATGAATGGTTTGGGCAGGTAGATGAATGAATGAATGCATAAATGCGGGAGAACTTTTCTGACTGATAAAGGTGGAGAGAAAATTGGAGTAGGAAAATAAAAATAATTAAACTGTAATATTAAAGACTTTAAGAGGAAAAGAGCAAATATATGGTGGGTAAACTGAATAGTACCTTGACCAAAATCAATATAGAAATGAGGGGCAGATATGCCATGAGTGTCATCCAAAAGTGATGTTCTCAAGACAAGACATTATTTCTGTAATGCTCCAACTTGTGATGTTTAACTCAAATCTAATCATAAGGAAACATCAGAATAATCACAATGAGAGGGATATTCTCTTTTTAAAAACATATCTGTATATTCAAAATATCAAAGTCATGAAAGAGTGAGAAACGCTAAGAAGCTATTCCAGGTTAATGGAAACTAAAGATACATGACAATGAAAGATAATACATTAGCCTGAACTAGAGAAAAAAATGTTATAAAGAATATTATTTGATCTACTGACAAAATTGGGAGTGTGATGGTATAAAGTATTGTGTCCATGGTAAATTTCCTAAAGGTGATGATCACACCATATAAGAGATTATTGTTCTTAGGACATACAAAAAGTAGTATTTATGAGTACATTTATATGATTTGTGCAATTCAGTCTCAGATGGTTCAGAAAAAAAATGTGTATCTATCTATATTAACAGATATACAAATAGATATAATGCCACAGATTAGATAGATGGATTAGATTAGATTATGTTAAGTGAGTAAAGAAACAAACAGCACAAAATGTTGGGGAATCTGGGTAAAGGGTATATGGAATTTTTGGGTACCCTCATTAAAATTTTCTTTACATCTGAAGTTATTTCCAAGCAAAAAATTCTTATTTAAATTGGGAAAACAAGGAACATAGACACCATGTATAAGGGGTCGAATTGTGTCCCACCTAAAAGACATATTCAATTTCTAAACTCTGGTATCTATGAATGTGACCTTATTTAGCTAGAAAAAAGATCATTGCAAAGTAATGAGTTAAAGATTTTGAGATGATATCACACTGGATTAGAGTGGGCCCTAAATCTCATGCTTTGTATACTTAGTAAGAAAAGGAGAGAATGCAAAGACAAATACAATGGTCATGTGAAAACAGAAACAGACATGATTGTGATACAGATAAAAGTTAAAAACTGCCAATGATTTCCGGGTACCACCAGAAGCTAGGAAGAGGCAAGGAAGAATTCTCTCCTAGAAACGTCAGATGGAGCATGACTCTTCTGACACTTTCAATTCAGATTTCTGGCCTCCAGAAATGTAAGTGAATAAATTTCTGTTGTTTTGAGATACCATATTTGCAGTAATTTGTTACAGCAACCCTAGGAAATTAATATATCATGAAAACATGTGCTATAGAAGATAAATATCAGAAAGAAAAAAGTCAAGAAAATAAACATATAAGTAAGGCAAAAGAGACTCAATACTTGCATAAATGGAATCTCCAAAGAACAATGAAACAGAATAAATATTTTAAATTATAATTCAAAACAGAAAATAATTGAATCTACATTTTGAAACAGCACATCATAATGCACAAAATCTGATACAGAATAGTCAACATGATATTTACCTTGGGAAGTTTACTAGATTTTGGTGATCAAGGCTCTTTCAGCAACCAGAGAAAAACTTACAACGGAAAGTAAAAGACACAGCATCAGACTTTTGCACTGAAACTACTTAAAGAAACCAAGATATAGCTCTAGAACCTTCAGCAGTGAGTGTTAGATTTTTAATCCATGAAAATCTAAAATGAAAACAAACATTGGGATAAGGGATACATGGTAGGATATTCTATTTATGAATGATATAAATTAAAAGAGATAAAAGATAAAAAATAAATAAAAAATGCTCTATGACTCATCCATTTGTACAAGTGAGAACCCAAGAATAAAGGTGAAAGTCAAATATAAGTAAAAGCATATCAAGTAATACAACAGGAAACAACTAGGGAAGATAACACTATTGACTAAAATTGAGTTGTGGAAGGAAGGGAAGGAGGAGGAGGAAGATACAACGTCTTGAATTGATACGCTATTTGAATTCTAATAGTAAAATTAGTTTTGTTTGTTTGTTTGTCTTGCCTAGCTGCACGCCTTGAGGGATCTTGGTTCCTTCACCAGGAATCGAACTCCTGCTCTCTGCAGTGGAAGCACTGAGCCATAACCACTGAACTGCCAGGAAATCCCCCAAATGATTTTTCTTTAAAAGTAGTTTTCACCATCATTTTCTCATAAATCCTAAAAATATGACTTCAAGAGGAAATCTGTGGCTATTTTTGTGGTTTACGAGAAGAATTTTAAATTCTTCTAAAGTTTTTGATTATCAAAAACTTGTATCAATGCCTGTCATATCAAACATTTTGATAAGTACAGTAATATACTAATAAACTTTATTTCTCTCATTTCTTTATGGATAAGGATCAAGCATTTGGGAAGAGATGAGAAGAATATGTGGCTGAATGAAAACTGGCAGAGGCCAAAAATCTTTGAAAATAACTATCTAGGAGAGTAGAGTTCTTGCCTTAACTGTAGGAACCAGGCTGAGAAGCAGCACAGAGAAAGAGAAAGTAATAGAAAATGAGGGAGGTAGGATTCCTCATAGCAATAACACATAAATCACCATCCTAGTCCGACATCCTTTTTTCTTCTCTTTTATTTCTGCTTACCAGAATTGGTATACACAGGTTACTGTTTATGATGAAGAATACTACTGTGTTTTCTGTTTTCTAAATTTAGTTATGCTGTTAATATTGTGCTTTCACAATAGCTGGTATTCTAAAAAGATAATGGCTTCTTCTAAGCCTAGGTTTCCTCAGTTTCAATGAATTGGTTAGTTGTTTTAAAAAGCCAAAATAATGGACAAATGAAGTTTGTCTTTGGGAGCAATGAGTTTGACTTACAACCGAAAAAAAATGCCTCCAGTTCCGGAAATGATCTGGCATCAAGTACGAATTTTTTTTTTATTGCTGCACCTGATCTTACACTTTAAATTTTGTTTACTGTATATTTTGCAAGCTATATGGATTATGTGGGCTTCCTTGTGGCTCAGATAGTAAAGAATCCGCCTGCAATGCGGGAGACCTGGACTCGATCCCTGGGTTGGGAAGATCCCCTGGAGAAGGGCATGCCAATCCACTCCAGTATTCTTGCCTGGAGAATCCCATGGACACAGGAGCCTGGCGGGCTACAGTCTACGGGGTCGCAATGAGTTGAACACGACTGAGTGACTAAGCACACATATGGATTATTGGATATACACCTCTTCCGGATGGGGTGGAGGGATCCACTCCAATGTTCTTCTCAGTGTTAATAATACTTGTATGAAGTAGAACGGCAAAACTAAAAAAAAAAAACAAAAAACCCTTCCTTTTATATTTCATGTATTACAGCTTGAAACTTATAATTATCATAGTTCCCTTATTTTAACCTTTAATTAACCCTTAATTTAACTATACAATTACCATTGATCTTCTTAGCAACCTTATAAGGAAAGTATCATTTCTGGTGTTTAATGTAGGAAAAACAGTTATTTTATTAATATACAGCATTTGTTCTTTTTTATCAAAATTACCCAGAGAAATACTAGATTCCTTTGCTCCTTCTTAGACAAATTTGAAGTTTATATAATAAAATTTTTAATGAATGACTCACATTAAACAGTATCAACTATAGGTTAACTATGATAGGTCTTTAGTGCCTATTAATATATCTACCAATCACGCCTCATCCCACATCATTCCATATAGATTTTTAATGGTAATTTGGAAAATTCCTAAAAAATCATATTACTTTAAGGGAAAAACTAGGCTATAAAATTATTTCAGAACTGTAATACAAGCCATGTATGTAAGTGTACATAGTTCCAAGAACAGACAAATGTAACAAATGCACTTATTTGTAAACTCTGGACAGCTACATACTAAACTGTAAAACCCAAAAAATGAATGCCATAGGCAGTAATTAGTGCAAAAATTTGAAGAATAAGTCAGTGTACAGACAGGATATACTGAATTCATAGTCACTTAAAAATATTATATTAGAATCACAAGTATGTATAAATGTATACATGAAAAATAATTATTATAAAGATAAGTTGTGAAGTTTATATTTATGAAAATATGTAGGCTATCAAATTCATTCATACATGAGTGTGAATTTCTTTCTCAGTTTACATTAAATATTATTTAGGATTCTGAGCAAAATAAGACTTCAAATAACATCAGATACTACTTGTTGAATTTCCATCCTAGCTTTTATTCTTTTCTAACGTAACCCCAATTTTGGTAGCAAAGTAGGCAGAACAGTGGACTCAGCTGCAGGAGATGAATCACAATTAATCTAATCAAATTTTCCTTTGAGTAATAGGCTTAGTGGGGGGCAGATGACCTAGTTCTAGCCAATAAGTCTTGATAGGATGTCTATGAGGTCAGCTTCTGGATAAGGTTTTCTTCCTTGATTTAAAGAAAAAACATGTCAGGAGAAACTTGCCTTATTCCTAATTTTGGATGAAGTTATGTGAGACTCTGATGCCATCTTTGGGCACTAGGGAACAATAAAGAGATAAAACCCAAGCCTCTGATGCCAGCTGACTGGAAAGATGAAGAGTGTGAAACCCTGAGGACACAGTGACCCAGAGTTAACCAAACCTAGAACTACTTTCCTGTCATGTGAGATGATAAATATCTATTATTAAGTCACTTTTTATTGAGTACCCTGTCACTTGAAGTCAAAATATATCCTACTTGATGTGGATACAGACAGCAGGTATTATGTGGTAGCTGGTCAGTACATCTGTGGAGAGGCCTGTATAACCCAAGAGTTATATGGAGCGCTAGATTCAGAATCCAGGGAGATGTGCCAAGAAGGGTTATAGAAGTGATCTGTGTATACTCACTTCAAGGACCAACATTCATCAACAATCATCCCTTTACAAATACAGAAGAATTCCAACTCACAATGTTGCATAAACAATAAAAAATTCCAAACTAACTAAATCATAGGTCTAACTGGTGTGAAATGCCTTTAGATCAAGCAAATATTTCTACACTATTCCATGAGCCTTGTCAACTACCAATAGTATGGAACTGTAAGAATACAGAAACACTATGTAAAGTGAAAATAGCACTAGATTTGAAATTAAAAGTCATAGTAGTGAGTTCTGACTCTACTAATTATTAGGTCCATGACCTAGCAATTTTCTCATCTACCAAATTGAGATGTGCGCTGTGTATGCTTAGTCGCTCAGTTGTGTCCAACTCTTGCAACCCCATAGACCGTAGCCAGCCAGGCTCCTCTGTCCATGGGATTCTCCAGGCAAGAATACTGGAGTGGGTTGCCATTTCCTTCTCCAGGGGATCTTCCCCACCCAGGAATCAAACCTGGGTCTCTTGCATTGCAGGCAGACTCTTTCCCGAATGAGCTATGAGGGAAGCCCTAAAGTTAAGATAATAATACTTATATTACAAAGTTTTCAGAGCCTTATATGTGATAGAGTAGAAAATATGAAGGCTGATGTTTGTAAAATGAATGAACAATTCCTTTGTTCAGTATAAAAAGTGGATTAAACTTGTCAAAAGTCAATCATCTTTCTAAGTTTACAAAAGTTTCATGGATTTCTTTGCATGCTATCTCCACTGTTGTAGTGAAAAGACACCACCAAAGAACAGCTGGTGTCAAAATACATGTATTTGTGGAGAACATTTTTGTTGTATCTTTTGCTTTATTCTCGAAATTTGAAAATATGCCATTTATTTATTAAAATCCATAATACAAAAACCAAAGTCATTACACAAAAAGTTGCTCAGTCATGTCCAACTCTTTGTGACGCCATAGGCTGCAACACACCAGGCTTCCCTGTCCTTCATCAACTCCTGGAGCTTACTCAAATTCATGTCCATTGAATCAGTGATGACATTCAACCATCTTGTTCTCTATCATCCCCTTCTTCTGCCTTCAGTCTTTCCCAGCTTAAGGGTCTTTTCCAATGAGTTAGCTCTTTGCATCCCTTGCAGCTTAGCTGGTAAAAAATCAGCCTGCAACGTAGAAGACCTCAGTTCAATCCCTGGGTTGGGAAGATTCCCTGGGGAAGGGAAAGGCTACCCACTCCAGTATTCTAGCTTGGAGAATTCCATGGACTGTATAGTCCATGGGGTCACAAAGAGTCGGACACAACTGAGTGATTTGCACTTTCACTTTCAGCTCTTCGCATCAGGTGGCCAAAGTATTGAAGCTTCAGCTTCAGCATCAGTCCTTCCAATGAATATTGACGTCTGATTTTGTTTAGGATTGACTGGTTTGACCTCCTCCCAGCCCAAGGAACTGTCAAGAGTCTTCTTCAGCACCATAATTCAAAAGCATCAATTTCTTCAGCATTTAACCTGTTTTATGGTTCAACTCTCACGTCCATACATGACTACTGAAAAAACCACAGCCTTGACTAGATAGACATTTGTTGGCAAAGTAATGTCTCTGCTTTTTAATATGCTGTCTAGGCTGGTCATAACTTTTCTTCCAAGGAGCAAGAGTCTTTTAATTTCACGGCTGCCATCACCATCTGCAGTGATTTTGGAGCCCCAAAAATAAAGTCTCTCACTGTTTCCATTATTTCCTCATCTATTAGTCATGAAGCATTGGGACCAGCTGCCATGATATTAGTTTCCTGAATGTTGAGTTTAAACCAACTTTTTCATTCTCCTCTTTCACCCTCCTCAAGAGGCTTTTTAGTTCCTCTTTGCTTTCTGCCACAAGGGTGGTGTTATATGCATATCTGAGGCTATTGAAATTTCTCCTAGCAATCTTGATTCCAGCTTGTGCTTCATCCAGCCTGGAATTTTGCATCCAGCCTGATGTACTCTGCATATAAGGTAAATAAGCAGGGTGACAATATACAGCCTTGATGTACTCCTTTCCCAATTTGGAACCAGGCCATTTTCTATGTCTGGTTCTAACTCCTGCTTCTTGACCTGCATACATATTTCTCAGGAGGCAGGTAAAGTGGTCTGATATTCCCATCTCTGAAGAATTTTTCACAGTTTGTCATAATCCACACACTCAAAGGTTTAACAGAGTCACTGAAGCAGGAGATGATTTTCTGAAATTCTCTTGCTTTTTCTGTGATCCAATGGATGTTGGCAATTTGATCTCCGGTTCCTCTGCCTTTTCTAAATCCAGCTTCAACATCTGGAAGTTCTTGGTTCACCTACTGCTGAAGCCTCACTTGGAGAATTCTGAGCATTACTTTGCTAGCATGTCAAATGAGTGCAATTGTATAGTAGTTTGAACATTCTTTGGCATTGCCTTTCTTTGAGATTGGAATGAAAATTGATCTTTTCCAGTCCTGTGGCCAATGCTGAGTTTTCAAAATTTTCTAGTACATTTAGTACAACACTTTCACAGCACCATATTTTAGGATTTGAAATAGCTCATCTGAAATTCCATCACCTCCACTAGCTTTGCTCATAGTGATGCTTCCTAAGGCCCACTTGACTTCACACTCCAGGGTGTCTGGCTCTAGATGGGTGATCACACCATCATGGTTATCTTATTAAGATCTCTTTTGTATAGTTCTTCTGTACATTCTTGCCACCTCTTCTTGATATCTTATGCTTCTCATAGGTCCATACCATTTCTGTCCTTTATTGTGCCCATCTTTGCATGAAGTGTTCCCTGGATATCTCTAATTTTCTTGAAGATAACTCTATTCTTTCCCATTCTATTGTTTTCCTCTTTTTTTTTTTTTTGCAATGATCACTTAGAAAGGCTTTCTTGCCTCTCCTTGCTATTCTTTGGAATTCTGCCTTCAGACGGGTATATCTTTCCTTTTCTCCTTTGCCTTTCACTTCTCTTCTTTTATCAGCTATTTGTAAGGCTTCCTCAGACAACTATTTTGCCTTTTTGCATTTCTTTTTCTTGGGGATGGTTTTGATCACTGCCTCCTGTACAGTGTTACCAACCTCTGTCCATAGTTCTTCCGGCGCTCTGTCTATCTGATCTAATCTCTTGAATCTATTTGTCACTTCCACTCTATAATCATAAGGGATTTGATTTAGGTTATTACTGAATGGCCTAGTGGTTTTCTCTACTTTCTTCAGTTTAAGAGAGCAACCAATATCCCACAGGATTTAAAAATTCTACCAAGCTTTTAACAAATGAAGTGTAATATATATAGATCACGTCATGACTAACTAAGGTTTATCCCAGGAATACAAGGTTGGCTTACAATCAAAACTCAATTTATGTAATTCACCATATTAACAAACTAATAAAGAAAAGCCTTAAGGATCATCTCAATAGATAGCTCATCTGACAAAAGAAAGCACATCTACTCTTAATTACCTCTCAGCAAAGAAAGGAATGGAAGCTTACATCCTGAATCTGATAAGGGGAAATCTATGAAAAAATCTGCAGCTAACATCATACTTAATGGTGAAAGACTGAATATTTTCCCCAATATAATCAGGAAACCACCAGGGACATTCACCATGTATCACTTCAATTTAAAAATCAACTGTATTTCTAAATACTAGAATCCTATTTCTAAATACTAGAAATGAGAAATATAAAACAATAGTTAAGCATAGTTATAAAATGGTCTCCAAAATTCTCTCCCCATAGTGTACATGATTTGTATAATTAGTCCCCTCGAATGTGAGTAAGACTGGTCAAAATGATGGATTTACTCCCATGATTATGTTACATTTCTGGCAAAAGGAAATTTGTTGATGTAATTAAGATTGCCAAGTCATTTTGTTTTGAGTTGATCAAAATGGAGAGTATCTAGTGGGTCTGACTTTGTCAGGCAGAAGTCCTTAAAAAGCATGAATGAAGAGACTTCCCTGCTGACCCAGTGATTGAGAATCTGTCTTCCAATACAGGAGATGTGGGTTTGATCCTTGCTCAGGTAACTCAGCCCGAGTGCCACAATGAGAGAGTCCACCATGCTGCAACTAAGATCCTGCCATATAAATAAATAAATATATTTTTTTAAACCTTGAATACAATCTCCTGCCAACCTCAAAGAAGATGGAAGCCACACTGAGCCTGAGAGCTGAAGGAACTAAACTCTGTCATTACCTGAATGAACCTGGAAGAGCAGGCTGAGCCTCTTATGATGCAATCGTGGCTGACCCACTGGTAAGCCATGAGAGCCCTGAGCAGCGGATCCAACCAACCCATGTCCAGATTCCTGACCCATGGAAAAAGATAGTCACTGGGTGACACTTAAGCAACTAACTTGGCTTATTATTAACTACATAAATTATGGTCACTTATTTCTCAGCATTAGAAAATTTATATAGATACCATTCAGAATAACATTAAAAATGTGTAATAACTGAAGACAAAACTGACAAAAATGTGAAAGCAAAGGCTTTCACAAAAAGCTTTCTGTGTACAACAAAAGCTTCAAAATATTGCTGAGAGAAATTGGGCCTAAAGAAATGGAGATACATACCATCTTCATGGGAAAATGGATAATTTAATGTTGATGAGATATCAGTTCCTCTCCAAAATGATCTATTTCAATTCAATCCCAATCAATATTGCAGCAGACTTGTTTGCAGAATCTGTTAAACTGATTCTAAAATTTAGATGAAAATGCAAAGGAACCAGAACAACCAAAATAATTTTGAAAAAGAAATAAACCTGGAACAGTATAATACTTCAAGTGTCTAAGACCTATCACAAAACTACAGCGATCAAGACAATGTGTCATTGACACAAAGATTGTCAGACAGAAGAACAAAACAAAAAATCAGAACCTGGAAAGAGACCCCCACAGAGATGAATAACTGATTTACAACAAAATTATAAAGGCATTTAAGTGGAGAAAGAATATTCTTTTAGGCAAATGATGCTGGAACAACTGAATACTCATACACAAAACAAAACCAAAAACTTCGATCTACACCTCATGCCACATTAAAAAGTAACTTAAAATGATTCATAGATGTAAATGTAAAACTAAAAACTATAAAACAAAAAGGAAATACAGGAATAAACTTTTGTGACCTTGAGTTTGGCGAAGATTTTTAACTATGACACTGGCAAGAAAAGAAAAACTCATAAAAGTGTAAATTGATAAATTAGATTTTTATTGATATTAAAAACATATGTTCTTTAAAGGACACTCTTAAGAGAACTTAAAGATAAGGTACAGGTTAAGAGAAAATATTTTCAAATCACATGTATAACAGTGGACTTACATCAGAATTCATAAAGAATTCATAAAATTCAACAATAAGGAAATAACTTTTAAAAAGCAAACAAATATTTTAAAAGACACAGTAAAGAAGATATACAGATAGCAAATAAGCACATTAAAAGATGATAAACATTATTAGTCATTAGGGAAATGCAGTTGAAGCCACAATGAGATACCACTACTTTATCTATTCAGTTCAGTTCAGTCGCTCAGTCGTGTCCGACTCTTTGCGATCCCATGAATCACAGCACGCCAGGCCTCCCTGTCCATCAACAACTCCCGGAGTTGACTCAAACTCATGTCGATCGAGTCAGTGATGCCACCCAGCCGTCTCATCCTCTGTCGTCCCCTTCTCCTCTTGCCCCCAATCCCTCCCAGCATCAGGGTCTCTTCCAATAAGTCAACTCTTCGCATGAGGTGGCCAAAGTATTGGAGTTTCAGCTTCAACATCAGTCCTTCCAATGAACACCCAGGACTGATCTCCTTTAGGATGGTTGGATCTCCTTGCAGTCCAAGGGACTCTCAAGAGTCTTTTCCAACACCACAGTTCAAAAAGCATTCATCTTTGGTGCTCAGCTTTCTTCACAGTCCAGTTCTACACATCCATACATGACCACTGGAAAAATAATAGCCTTGACCGACGGGACGTTTGTTGGCAAAATAAGGTCTCTGCTTTTTTTATATGTCTGCTTGGTAGGTACTTTCCTTCCAAGGAGTAAGCGAGTAATACATGGCTTGGCAGGTCACTACTGCTTGCAGTATGGATCCCCAAAAAATAAAGTCTGACACTGTTTCCACTGTTTCCCCATCTGCCATGAAGTGATGGGACCAGATGCCATGATCTTAGTTTTCTGAATGTTGAGCTTTAAGCCAACTTTTTCACTCTCCTCTTTCACCTTCATCAAGAGGCTTTTTAGTTCCTCTTCACTTTCTGCCATAAGGGTGGTGTCATCTGCATATCTGAGGTTATTGATATTTCTCCTGGCAATCTTAATTCCAGCTTGTGCTTCTTCCAGCACCGCATTTCTCATGATGTACTCTGCATAGAAGTTAAATAAGCAGGGTGACAATATACAGGCTTGACATACTCCTTTTCCTGTTTGGAACCAGTCTGTTGTTCCATGTCCAGTTCTGTTGTCAAAATTAAAACTGACCATACTAACCATTATCTGGGATATAGAAGAATTAGAACTGTAATGTACTATTGGTGGGAAGGTAAAACAGTATGGCAACTTTGGAAATTGTATGGTAGTTAAACATACACCTATTAATTTATCTGGCCATTTCATTTCTGCATATCTACCCTTGAGAAAGTAAAACTATGTCCACACAAAAATCTGTAGACACATTTTCATAGTAGCTTTGCCTGTGATACTTAAAAACTGGGAAAAAATGAAATGTTTATCAACATATAAATTGAAAAACAAATATGGTATATCCATACAATGGATTACTACTCAGCAATTTTTAAAAAATGAGCTTTTGAGACACACTACAATACAAGTGAATCTTAAAATAAATACGCTGAGTAAAAGAAGCTAGATGAAAAAAAAGCATATGCTATAAGATTCTAAGAAACAAAAATAAATGTAGAACACACTTAGCACTCAGATACTAATTTCTAATATCATTTTCCAATACATGGCTGATTCTAGAACTGGGGCAGTAAACAGACGAGCTGAGTCAAAATACATTTTGAAATGCCAGAAATTAAGAAATTGCTCAGACACAGACATGAACAAATACATACATGAGCTTCCAATGCACAAAGATGAAACAACTTGAGCATAAAAATAAAATAGATTGTAACTCAAAGTATAAAATAAATACCCATGAGTTCATACTGATATAAATAAAACACTGAATAAATTGGTAAATGGGAGAGAAGAGGTAAACCTCCCATGCAGAAGAATTCCAAGTAAGTTATGTAGATACTCCACCCTAAAGGAGGGAACTAGTATTTAGTTCAGTTCAGTCGCTCAGCTGTGTCTTACTCTTTGCGACTCCATGAATCGTAGCATGCCAGGGCTCCCTGTCCATCAACAACTCCCGGAGTTGACTCAAACTCATGTCCTTCGAGTTGGTGATGCCATCCAGCCATCTCATCCTCTGTCATCCCCTTCTCCTCTTGCCCCCAATCCCTCCCAGCATCAGGGTCTCTTCCAATGAGTCAGCTCTTCGCATGAGGTGGCCAAAGTATTGGAGTTTCAGCTTCAACATCAGTCCTTCCAATGAACACCCAGGACTGATCTCCTTTAGGATGGACTGGTTGGATCTCCTTGCAGTCCAAGGGACTCTCAAGAGTCTTCTCCAACACCACAGTTCAAAATCATCAATTCTTTGGTGCTCAGCTTTCTTCACAGTCCAACTCTCACATCCATACATGACCACTGGAAAAACCATAGCCTTGACCAGATGGACCTTTGTTGGCAAAGTAATGTCTCTGCTTTTTAATATGCTATCTAGGTTGGTCATAACTTTCCTTCCAAGGCATATGCGTTTTAATTTCATGGCTGCAGTCACCATTTGCAGTGATTTTGGAGTCCAAAAAAATGAAGTCTGACACTGTTTCCACTGTCTCCCCATCTATTTCCCATGAAGTGATGGGACCAGATGCCATGATCTTAGTTTTCTGAATGTTGAGCTTTAAGCCAACTTTTTCACTCTCCTCTTTCACCTTCATCAAGAGGCTTTTTAGTTCCTCTTCACTTTCTGCCATAAAGGTGGTATCATCTGCTATCTGAGGTTATTGATATTTCTCCTGGCAATCTTAATTCCAGCTTGTGCTTCTTCCAGCCCAGCGTTTTTCATGATGTACTCTGCATAGAAGTTAAATAAGCAGGGTGACAATATACAGTCTTAATGTACTGCTTTTCCTATTTGGGACCAGTCTGTTGTTCCATGTTCAGTTCTAACTGTTGCTTCCTGACCTGCATACAGGTTTCTCAAGAGGAACTAGTATTAGGTTGGTGCAAATGTAATTGCAATTTTGGATTGTGAATTTTAAATCATTATAACATCTTCATTAATCAAGATAGGAACCATTACACTCAACACATTTTTGCCAATGAGAAATAAAACCCTGTTTATTCCCGTAGCATAAAAATCCTCACTTTGGGATTCATGGAACTCTTGGAAAGCATTTTCCCTGCAAAAAGTTATTGAGATGCTTGAAGAAGTGGTAGTCGGTCAGCAAGAGGTCAGGTGAATATGGTGGATGAGGCAAAACTCCGTGTGTGCTGTGCTGTCCTTAGTCGCTCAGTTGTGTCTGACTCTTTGCGACCCCGTGGACTGTAGCCCGCCAGGCTCCTCTGTCCAGGCAACAATACTGGAGTGGGTTGTCCTGCCCTCCTCCAGGGGATCTTCCCGACCCAAGGATCGAACCCGGGTCTCCTGCATTGCAGGCAGGTTGTTTACTGCTGAGCCCCCCAGGGAAACCCAAATTGGGCCCCTTCTGTTGACCAACACCAGCCACAGGCGATGCTGCTTTTGGTGCACCTCATCGATGTGCTGAGCATACTCCTCAGAGGTAATGGTTCTGTTGGGATTCAGAAAGCTATACTGGACCAGACTGGCAGCAGACCGTCAAACAGTGATCATGACTCATTTGGTGCAAGTTTGGCTTTGGGAAGTGCTTTGGAGCTTCTTCTCAGTCCAATCACTGAGCTCAGTCCAACAGTAGTCCCTGGCTGTTCTATATGGAGAGATAGTTTGTTGTTATGTAGAATAAGAGAAGTCAACAGACACTACAAAATGACGATTTTTTTTTTTTTTTTTTTTGATTTGCAGTCAGCTCTTGAGGTACCCACTCATTGGGCTTTTCACCTTTCCAATTTGTTTCAAATGCCAAATGACCATGGAAAGGTTGACATTGAGTAGTTTGGCAATTTCCTGTGTAACTGTAAGAGGATCAGCATCAAAGATCCTCTCAGTCGGTCACTGTCAACTTCCGATGACTGGTCACTGCGCTCCTCTTCTTCAAGGCTCTGTCTCCCTTGCAAATCTTCTTGAACCACCACTGCACTGTACTTTCATTAGCTCCTGGGCCAAACACGCTGTTCATGTTGTGACTTGTCTTTGCTGCTTTATGACCCATTTTGAACTTGAATAAGAAAACTGTGCAAATTTGCTTTTTGTCTAACATCATTGAAGTGAAGTGAAGTGAAATAAAGTTGCTCAGTCGTGTCCGACTCTTTGCGACCCCAGGAATGGACCCTCAGTCCATGGAATTCTCCAGGCCAGAATACTGGAATGGGTAGCCTTTCACTTCTCCAGGGGATCTTCCCAACCCAGGGATCAAACACAGGTCTCCTGTATTGCAGGTGGATTCTTTACCAGCTGAGCCACAAGGGAAGCCTAACATCATTTCCCTAGTCTAAAATAAACATGACATAAATAGCAAGTAATAAGTTATTAGCAAAAAAACAAAAAGTGAGAAATGCACATTAAAATGAGGCAGAATATAACCACATTTAAGAATGTATTCCAATATCAAATAGCAAAGTTCAACAATGCAAAATTACAATGAGTTTTGCACCAACCTAATAGCAATATTAGTTCATTAATTAACAAATATACCATATTAATATGGCTATAAGAAAAACTACACAGAGGATGTAGGGAAACTCTTATGATCTGTTTAATTTCTCTGTAAATGTAAAGCTAGTCTAAAAAGCCTATCAATTAAAATATTAAATCAGATACTTAGCCCTGAAAAAAACTATGTGTATATAATTTAATACATTTAATAAATCAAGTATAAAATTTTTTAAACTAAAGTATAGTGACAAAAAGCAGATTAGTTGTTGCCTAGAGATTCACAAGGAGTGACAGAAATTGGAGGGGATAGAAAAAGGGAAGGGATTAAAAAGTGATATAAGGAAACTTCTAGAGGAAGATGGTATAATTATCATCTTTTTCTGTGGTGATGGCTTCAAAGGTATATACTTATGGTAAAGCTCAACAAAATGTACACTTTAAATATAAGCAGCTTATTATATGACAATTTTATTTTAATAAGGCTTTTTCTTGCTTAAACAATTTTTTAAACTTCTGGACTTGAGCTAAATAATTGTCTTCAAAAAACAGTCTGCAGTAATATTTGGAGCTAGCCCCATCACACCTGAATTTAACCATTGAGCTTTTTTCTTCCAGTTTTATTCAGATATAATTGACATACAGGACTATATTAAGTTTAAGGTGTACAGTATAATGCTTTGAGTTACATCCATCATGAAATAATTATCACAGTAAGTTCAGTGAATATCCATCATCTTATAGATACAATATTAAAGAAATAGAAAATTTTCCCTGTGATGAGAACTCTTAGGATTTACTCTCTTAACAACTTTCATATATAACATAAGCACTGTTAATTAAATGTACAACTTATCACGTTGTACATTTAGTGCTTATTTATAACCGGGAGTTTGTACTTTTTTATTGCATTTTTCAATTCCACCCCTCCCCTTGCCTCTGGTACCCACAAATCTGATCTCTTTTTATATGAGTTTTTTTTTTTTTAAGTATAATTGACTTACAACACTATGTTAATTCCTGTTACACAACATGGTGATTCAATATATCTATACATTTCGAAATGACCATCATGATAAGTCTAGTTATGATATGTCACCATACAAAGTTATTACATAGTTAGTGACTATATTCCCCACACTGTGCATTTCATATCCCTGATTCATTTATTTTGCAACTGTAAGTTTCTTTCACCTAATCTCCTTCCTCTATTTCTTTCACACCCCACCCCCAATATCCCCCTCCCTCTGGCAACCACCTGTTTGTTCTCTGCATCTATAACTTTGTTTCTATTTTGTTATGTTTGCTTATTAGTTTTCTAGGTTCCACACATATAAGTGAAATTATACAATATTTGTCTTTCTTTGTCTGACTTATTTCAGGTAACATAATGCCCTCACAGTTCACCCTTGTGGTTGCAGATGGCAAGATTCCATTCTTTTCTACAGTTGAGTAATATTTCATTATATATTATGTATATATCACATCTTCTTTATCCATTCATCTATTAATGGGCACTTAGATTGCTTCCATATATTGACTACTGTAAATAGTGTTGCAGCGAACATACAGATACATACATCTTTTCTAATTAGTGTTTGTGTTTATTTTTTAAATAAATACCCAGTAGCAGAATTGCTGGATCATTTGGTAGTCCTACTTGAAGCCAGTGTATTTAAATAGTGAGCTTGTTTCACTTAAAGATTAATATATTTAGGAATTCTTTTGTCAACAATGTTAATCACTCAGCATCAAATTTCATGGCATAATGGTGATTTAGGACATGTTGAGGATTTTTATTATTGTTTTCTTACTTCAAGAATTTCAGTTTTGTAGAAATATCTTAGTCAGACTTGTCTGGTTTGAGGGAATTTGTATAGTCAATCAAAATTAAGCCAAATATAGTGTGTCATTTAAAATGAGATTTAGTGCCAAAATTACAGCTATAGCAACTTGGAACCCCCATTCTGAGCCATCTGCTATTTAAAAATCACACTCCTAGGAATACTGGCATTTGATTACCTGGGGCCGAATATGGCTATGCTACTTATTGTCTTTATAATATTGGGAAACTGAGAGCTTCAGTTTTCTCAACTATGAAACGGAGATAACAGTACCTACTTTGTGGAACTGTTGAAAGGTTCAACAAGTTAACACAGGTAAAGGTCTGAAAGACGACCTGGCAGTGCTGTCCAGATTCTACACAACCTACAGATTCTACAGCATTAGCCACCGGGCAAGGGCAAATCAAAACCACAGTGAAATACCCCTTCTCACACACCAGGAGAGCTATGATAAAAGACCGTAATGAGCAAATCCAAGAAAAGGAAGAAGTTGGAACCTTTATACACTGTCAGTGGAAATATAATATGTCTAGTCACTTTGGAAAACAGTCTGCAATTCTTCAAAAGGTTAAACCTAGAGTTACTATATGACCAAGCAATTCTAATCCTCAGTATAATAATATATATAATATAATAATATATAATAATATTATTGTACACATTATATTATATATAATATAATTATAATATATAATAATATATTACAATTATATATATTATATATAATAATAATATAATCTTCAGTGTAACCCAGAGAAATGAAAATACATGTTCACATGAAAACTTGTACATGAATGTTAATAGTAGTCTTATTCATAGTAGCCTCCAAGTAGAAACAGCCCAAATGTCCAACAACTTCTAAACAGATAATCAAGATCATAGCATATTCATAAATCATAGTATAGTAAATCAAATTATATTCATAGAATGAAATACTACTTGGCAATTAAAAAGAAGTGAGGTACTGATACATACTACCATGTGACTGACTTTCACATACCATGTGAAAGAAGCCAGCGAAAAAGACCACATATGGTATGATTCTATTTATATGAAATATCCAGGATAGGCAAATGCAGAGAAGGAAAGTAGATTCAGTGGACTGTTGAAAAGGTTTTAAGAGAAAAAGAGGAGTGATGAATATGGAGTTTCTTTTCAGTTCTGTTCAATTCAGTTCAGTCACTCAGTTGTGTCTGCTCTTTGCGACCCCATGAATCGCAGCACGCCAGGCCTCCCTGTCCATCACAAACTCCCGGAGTTTACTCAAACTCATGCCCATCGAGTCCGTGATGCCATCCAACCATCTCATCCTCTGTCATCCCCTTCTTCTCCTGCCCCCAATCCCTCCCAGCATCAGGGTCTTTTCCAATAAGTCAGTTCTTCGCATCAGGTGGCCAAAGTACTGGAGTTTCAGCTTCAGCATCAGTCCTTCCAATGAACACCCAGGACTGATCTCCTTTAGGATGGACTGGTTGCATCTCCTTGCAGCCCAAGGGACTCTCAAGAATCTTCTCCAACACCACAGTTCAAAAGCATCAATTTTTCGGCGCTCAGCTTTCTTCACAGTCCAGGTCTCACATCCATACATGACTTTCTTTTAGGGGTGACGTAAATGTTCTAAAATTAACAGTGGTGATAGTTACACAACTGTGCATAAGCTCAGAGCCACTGAATTGTACACTTTAAGACATGTGAACCATATGATATGTGAATTATAGCCAATAAAGCACATTAAGTAGTTTAAAATAAACTGGAAAAAGGAAAGCCTAAAAACAACAGCAGTATTAGTAATAATAAATTAGTTCACTTCTCTGGCCTTATCCTCTTCCATTCCCCAGTTTACCCCATACTTTATCCATAATAGCCTCCTTGCAATTCCCATATTATGTCTTCCTATTTGATGTCCTGTGAACATAGTATATCTGCTTCCTGGAGTTCTCTTCAGCCCTCCTCTGCCTGCCTAACTCCTTCATATTTAAAACTAGTCAATCAGAGTAAGCTAATAGCCCAAACAATTGATTCCCAGTGACCTAATATGATAAAATTTACTTCTCTCTCATGTAAACACTCCCCAGGTGATTCAGAGACCCAGGCTCCTTACCTCCATCAGCTCTGCCTGCCCAGGAGTCTCCCACTGTACTCTCCATAACAGGCTGAGAGAACCAGCGGGCATCAGCACAGATAGGACTCGAGGAATTTTCCAAATGATTAATTCACTTTTGAACATGCTATCTTTAAGAGATGTCAGGATACCCAGCGGTCTTGGGTTCAGCACAGAGACTATTTATTAGCTTATGGGTGCTCATTGGAAGGACTGATGCTGAAGCTGAAATTCCAGTTCTTTGGCCACCTCATGCAGAGCTGACTCATTGGAAAAGACCCTGATGCTGGGAGGGACTGGGGGCAGGAGGAGAAGGGGACAACAGAGGATGAGATGGCTGGATGGCATCACCGACTCGATCGATGGACCTGAGTTTGAGTAAACTCCAGGAGTTGGTGATGAACAGGGAGGCCTGGTGTGCTGCGATTCATGGGGTCAAAAGAGTCGGACACGACTGTGTGACTGAACTGAACTGAATAAACTATCCCACATGTATTGCACTACTCCCCTTCTCTCTACATCTTCAGGAAGAGGTGATTTGCTTTAAAAACTCAAAGTTAATTTTTAAGAATAAGAATGCTGAGGGGAGAAAAAGTAGTATTCAACATCTCTATTGAGGAATTTATGATGTAGCACAGAATGGAAGCTGGAGCTAAAGGAAACTTTCCTTAAAGGGCTATTTATTAAAAAATGGAACGCACTCCTTAGGACAAATCAAAGTGTAAACACACAACATGCAAACTTCTTGTACAGGTAAATCAGTAAAGAAATGGAACGCACTCCTTAGGACAAATCAAAGTGTAAACACACAACATCCAAAATTCTTGTACAGGTAAATTAGTGTTCTCAGCTATCTCCTGCTCCCAAATTTCTCTGCCACATTGAGGATGGTTCAAGAGGAGTAGAGAACATGTTGGTTGCAGCGAGAAACATTTGAAAGCACTCACTTTTATGGAAGTCATAAAAGAGAAAAATCTCTCATGTTATTTAGAATCATCCTCGATATATTTATTCTAAAAATAATAATAATAATAATACACATAGCCAAATACCGTTCTCTGTGTAAAATCTTTACAAATCTGACATGCTGAGAATTCAGCTTCTGATACAATCCATTCACTTTTCCAATTAGACTGGTATTGAGTTCTCAGTACAAAATCAAATGTGCTTATGCAGCCCATCCCACAGTACCTGTTAATTCAGGCTGGCGCTTGGAATTTCAGATCTGGTCCCTCCGCGGGGCGGGGCGGGGCCGTGGGCGGGGCCTGCCGACGGGGAGGCGGGGTGCTGGGAAAGCCGGGGGGCGGGTCTGCTCGTGAAGCCTCGTAGTATCTGAGCGTGCGAGGGTCCGCGGCGCTAGCAGCGTGCTCCGCGAGGCTTCGCTTCACGTGGCATCGCAGTGGACCCCGCCGCTCCGGGCGCTTTGTGCTCGCGGACTGCCGAGAGATGTGAGCGCCGCTGAGATGCCCGTGGCGAGCGACCTGGAGCCGGCAGAGACGACGCTGCTCCTGAGGATGGGCTGCGCCGAGAGGCCGACGCAGCCCCGGGGTGTCCGGGGGAAAGGAAGGGGACCGCAGCCCAGGACCGGGAGCATCCCGGCGCTGGAGCGGGCGGAAAAGTCAAGAGCCACAGCCGCTGTCCAGCGCTTGCGAAGCCGCCGCCCCTGGGGTGCGCCCAGCGGTTTGTGAGTACTCAGCGTCGCCTGTCCGCAGACGGAAGCCGGGGAACACCCCTGGAGAGCTCTACGGGATCCCCACAATCGCCGTCGCCTGGTCTTCCCACCTGCCTCAGAGACAGAGTGACTGCCGCCCCCCCCCCCCACCTGCGGACCCGGGGCGAGGGCGGAGGCCCATCGGGGCCGCCCCCTTCCCACCCAGGAGGTGGAGAGTTCCCCCCCTCTCCGCCGTCCGCTCCGGCCAAATTCAACTCCCGTTCTCTCCTCCCGCGGCCCCGAGCCTCCTGACGCCCCCTCGTCCTCCCGCTATCCCCCCCTCCCCAGAGACAGGGGAGGAGAAAAGGGGAGCCCAGGGCGTCATGACTGAGCTGAAGGCGAAGGGTTCCCGCGCTCCCCACGTGGCGGGCACAGCGCCCTCGCCCACCCAAGTCGGAGCCCCTCTACGGGGACGCCCAGACGCGGGCCCCTTCCAGGCGGGCGAGGCCTCGGGCCCGACGCCCACAGCCTCGGGCCTCCCCGTCTCCCTGGACGGGCTGATCTTCCCTCGGCCCTGCCAGGCTCAGGACCTGGACGGGAAGACGCCGGACCCAGAGTCGCTGGCAGACGTGGAGGGGGCGTATTCCAGAGGGGAAACCGCAGAGGGCGCTGCTGCAAGACCCGTGGAAAAGGACGGCGGGTTGCTGGACAGCGTCCTGGACACCCTGCTGGCGCCCCCCGGCCCTGAACAGAGCCCCGCCAGCCCCGCCGTCTGCGAGGCCCCCAGCCCTTGGTGCCTGTTTGGCCCCGAGCTTGCCCAAGACACCCGGGCTGCGCCCGCCGCCCAGGGGGTCCTGCCCCAACTCATGAGCCGCCCGGAGAGCAAGGCTGGCGATACCCCCGGGGGGGCCGCCGGCCAGAAGGTGCTGCCCCGGGGCCTGGCGCCATGCCGGCAGCTGCTGGCCCCGACGGCCGCGAGCCACCCCTGGCCCGCGCCAGCGCCGAGGCCGTCTCCGCAGCCCGCGGTGGTGGAGCTGGAGGTGGACGACTCGGAGCCCGAGGGCTCCTCGGGGCCGCCCCTGAAGGGAAAAGCCCGGCCCGCGGGAGGAGCCGCGATCAGCGCTCCCGGGACGGCCGCGGGAGGCGTCGCCCCGCTGCCCAAAGAAGATGCCCGATTCTCTGCGCTCAGGGCCTCCCCGGCGGAGCATGACGCGCCCGCCGCGCCCGGGCGCGCCCCGGTGGCCACCGCGGTGATGGACTTCATCCACGTGCCCATCCTGCCGCTCAACTCGGCCTTCCTGGCCGCCCGCACCCGGCAGCTGCTGGAGGGCGACAGCTACGACGGCGGGGTCGCCGGCGCCTTCGCCGCGCCGCGGGGCTCGCCCTCCGCCTCGTCCGCCCCGGGCGCGCCCGGAGACTTCCCCGACTGCGCGTACCCGCCCGACGCCGAGCCCAAGGACGACGCGTTCTCGCTCTACGGGGACCCGCAGCCGCCCGCCCTGAAGATCAAGGAGGAGGAGGAGGGGGGCGCCGAGGCCGCCGCACGCTCCCCGCGGCCCTACCTGCTGGCGGGGGCCAGCCCCGCCGTCTTCGCGGACTTCCCGCTGGCGCCGCCGTCCAGGCCGGGGGAGGTGGTGGCGCCCGCGGCCGCCGCTGGGGCCCCCGGCTCGTCCGCGGCCGCGTCGGGGTCCGCCCTGGAGTGCGTCCTGTACAAGGCGGAGGGCGCGCCGCCCCAGCCCGGCCCGTTCGCGCCGCCGCCCTGCAAGGCTCCGGCCGCGGGCGCCTGCCTGCTGCCGCGGGACCTGCCGTCCACCTCGGCCGCCGCCGCCGCCGGGGCCACCCCTGCGCTCTACCCGCCGCTCGGCCTCAACGGGCTCCCCCAGCTCGGCTACCAGGCCGCGGTGCTCAAGGAGGGCCTGCCGCAGGTCTACCAGCCCTATCTCAACTACCTGAGGTGAGGGCCCGGCGCGGCGCGTGAGGACCGGTCCGGCCGCCCCCGGCCCCCGGCGCCCGGCATCCCCGAGTGGCCGCCAGGAGTGGGTGGCCGAGGCGGGGCGCAGCGCAGCGCAGCTTGGCTTCCTTTTCCTCGCCTCTTCTCCTCATTTATTTTGGGGGGGAGGGGGGAGGGCCCCGCGGGGGCCCAGATTATGCTGCTTCTGGAGCGGGCTTCCCCGACAATATGTTTCTAAACTTTCCAGATCTGCGCAGTCCCAAGGCGAACCAGCCGCGAGTTCTAAAAGTGCAGCGTCACTCTGGGTCCGCCGTAGCCCCGCGGAGCCGAAAGGGTGCGGCGAGTCCGGGGTTTTATAAAATGCTTTTCTTCCTAGAAGGACAGTTACCGAGAACGTGCGTTCCGGAGAGGAGACGGTAACGCATCGTTCTCCCGGGCGGGGTGGCGCTAGGTGCCCGGCCAGAATCCAAAGCAGAACCATCTTAAGGGTCTGGACACTTAGCGCTTCATTTTCACCCGAATCTCTAGATTAAAATTAATTTATGTGTAATATGTTCACAGTATGGTTTTAAACATCAATCACTGCGGTGCACTGTAGGCTAGTATTGTTTCAAGTTCGCTACAACTTTTAGCATACAAGTTTTGAAAAACACTTTAATTTACATACGAGAGTTATGGAATTTTAAAGAAAAAAGAAAGTGCTCTGAATTTGGAATCTTGTGTTGTGAATAGTCAAAACAGTGTCAATATATTGAACAATGCTTTAAAAAGACAAACACGGGTACTTGTTTAATTACAGAGATGACTTTTTAAAATGATTGTACTCTTAAAGCAAAATCATATTTATTGTTTCCCACCGTTAAACAAGGTTATAACATTTGTCAAAAGACTAAATTGATTCTCTGTAATGAGTTTTGCAGGAAGTTTTTTTTTTTCCTGAACATAAAATTAAATATTAATTATTTATTACTTTTGTTGGTACTCCTGATGAGAGGCTAATAACTTGCAAGTGTGATGAATCCAGTAACAGGTAGTATATCAAGTTCAGTTTGCTATGTTTTTCAGATCTGTATTGATATATGGCTGTAATTTTTAAAAACCTTTTCACTCTGCCTATTTTGGGTTAAGGAAACTTTAGTGTTAGACAGTGGTGGACCTAAAAATAAATTGAGTACTTTGTTTTGCATTTCAAGGCCGGATTCAGAAGCCAGCCAGAGCCCACAGTACAGCTTTGAGTCATTACCTCAGAAGATTTGTTTAATCTGTGGGGATGAAGCATCAGGCTGTCACTATGGTGTCCTCACCTGTGGAAGCTGTAAGGTCTTCTTTAAAAGGGCAATGGAAGGTAGGCTCCTTTCTTGTTGGTTTAATTGTAAATGGACACCATCTAATATTTTACAGATCTTGATTAGCCCTTGCTTCTTCTAAGAAATGATCGTATTTCCGTATAACTAAAAATATGTGATAATATTTTAACAATATATTTTTATTTATAATCTGTATTGAATGTGGTTAGATATTATAACTGCATAATATTTGACTATCACTTTTAATATTAGACAAAAGCATATGAATCTTGGAACATGCTAACATTGTTCATTAACTTTAGAGACACAACTTTGTTCTGATTGAATTTTTATATTTCTATTGCATATATTATATGTAAGATACACTAAATTAAAATTTTCTTCCAAAAGTAAAATGGTAGAAGTCATCAAAATTATATATGTACGTATATATGATGCAGTTACAAGTTTTCTTCATAATTATGTCATTTCCCTGCATGATGTTTATGTAATAATTATATAATGGTAATTATAGAAAAAAATGTTTAAAGTTCCCTTTTTGTTTAGTGCAAACAATTTAAAGCAAAAGAAGAATTTGAACTCCACAGTAATTTAATTTCTGCAGAAATATTTTGCTTTAAGTAAGGCTTTCATATTTTTAAAATCATCTAAATTACATATTTACCTAATGATTTTAGATTGATTTGCATAATGTATTTCATATTTGAACTTTTATAAAATATATGTTTTAATTTCATCCTTTTTATCTACACTAAACTCTAAGCAGCCAAGCACATTTATATTTGAAGATAGAAATGCACTTAGACATCATTTCACATTTGAATTCTAGCAATAAGTGTATTTTATAACAAGCGGACATGAATTTAGGGTTATCTCTGGAGTTCTGAGATCACACCTAGACAAGGGACCAAAGATCTGAATGTCTGCTTTTTTGCTGCCTGTTTGTGAGTTTTCTGATTTCAGGAGTCCTCTACATATAAGTAGGAAAGGAGGGAGTGGGGAATTTTTACCTTAAGGGAGCATTCAAAGGAGTTGACATGCATATTTAATACACATTTACCCTAAAAGAATATTAACCCAAAAGATGTTTAACAAATTCACTATCGCTATAGATTGCTAACATATAATTCTTCATAACTATTATGCCCTTTTAGTGAAAATGATTCTCATCTATTAATGGTATATGTACCCCTCCTACTGAAATTAATGCTTCAAAAAAAGTAATTGCTCTTATGCGTTCCTAGAACATGATTGTTTCCCACGAAGGATGGATGTATTTCACTGATATTGAGCATATGTATTAAACTTCAGGGGACTTTAACTGCATTTTAAATTAGTTGAGGTGCTGTGACAAGAGGCCATGTGAGAAAATGGGATGACTGAGGGTAGTCTTAACTTTCCACTGACATCATTTAGTCATAGTTACAGTTTGAAGCCCTTTGTGTGGAAGAGTTGATTCTCCAGTGGGTAATTGAAGTTACTGTTCCCATCTGACTTTGATCCTGGTTTCCTGAACATTCCCCTCTGCATTAATGTGATTTTCTTTATACTTATAGTTTTATTAGTCTAATTCTTAAGTGAATGACCCTGTTGGAGTCCCCCAAAAGCCAAGTTATTCCAGCCCAACTCTCTCTTTCTACAGATACACAAGTCCTAAAGACACATATCTAAGTTTCTAAAGAGCATACAATTAGTTGGTAGCTGATTGTTAGTCAACATAAGTTAGATTTTCTTTCACTGCAGTGCCTATAAATCAGAGATGGTATGCAAAAGTAGGTATATGACAAATGCTACTTAATTCTTGAAAGTTACTTCAAAAGTGCATATAGGACCAAGAATACTCTAATTAAAATATAAATGTTTTCACATCATTATTATCAGAATAGCATCCTAAACATAAAAGATGTCTTCCCAAATTTGCAATGACAAGGCATTTGTTGGACCACTACTGTTGGCATGGTTCTGTTTTAATTTTGAGTAATAGAAATGAAGTACCTTTATTCAAAATTGTTTATGAAGAGGAGCTCAAGATAAAAGTTGATAAATCATTTGGCTGTTAAATGACAAGTAAAATTATTGATCTCTGGACATTGAGAAGAACTTGTTAAGTGTATAAATTCAAGGAAAACTGATGAGATTAAGATTAGACTAAGACTTGAAGATCCATATTAGGAAATTATTAGAGTTAAAGGTTAAGAAGGTTGATTGCCAGTGTTTGCTTGAATCAGTCATTTAAGGCAAGAAAATAGAAGGTTCTTTGAGTTTTCGAGAGTGAGAAAGTTGAGTAGAAGAATATTTGTAATTGAAGAGAAATACCCAGTTTGAAATCTTAGAGTGAAATAGGGCTGTGTGATGAACAACTTCAGGGTAGAACTATGTGTGGATGCCAGTATGTCCAGAAATTGAATGTCATCGTCAACAATATGAATATTAAATACCAAGGATAATGATGATAATGGCTTTCAGGAGTGCTTTCTATGTGCCTGTGACTATTTAAATGTTGTATTGGTCTTGACCCTTTTAAGTCATATGGTGTAGACATTATCATCACTTTCAGTTTATAAATGAGGAAACTGCCTTTGTAAATTGCCTTAAATCACAAGAAGTAGTGGAATAGGATTCAAATCCAAGGTGTTTGACCCCAGAATCTATGCCTTCCACCACTACACTTTCTTTCTCATAACAGGAAATTCAGTTTCAGCCTCACAAAGAAACAATAGAGGGTTGGAAGAAAAAAATGTGAGCCAAGTGAGAAAACTTTCTAAGAAGGTAGAAGGGAATCCTAATGGAGAATGCAATATCAAGGGTGATTGAAAGTGTGTAATGTAAATGGATGGATGATACTAACACCACATTTAGGGCTGCAATGAAAAGACACATCCAGTTTCCCCACCCCTCCTCCAAGTTAGAAGTGGGAGACAATATTGCTAATGGAGAAGTTACTCAGGAAACTGAATTTCCCTTGGTATGAGACAGAAAAGAGAAGAGGCAGAGAAAAAAGACATCCTTCAGGAAGTAGGAGTATGCGGAGGAGAGAAATGACCTCTTAAGCTGGAAAAAAAAAATATATATATTAGCCAAAAAATAGTTGCTTGAATAGCCCATTGCATTCCTTTACTAATACTTGGAGTGAACCAGGGAGTGGTCAGAAATTGCCTTAATGCCTTTCAAGGAGAAGTCATAATGACCTGCCAGTCCTATAAATGCAGGCCTTGTGTTAAGAAGGAAAAGATAATTTCTCACTGGCTTACCTCAGTATGCACTGTGACTTGCTCAATGCTAGGAATACTAAACATTCAGTGTATGATTGTTTGCTAAGAGAACCAGTCATAACAAATGATGCCAAGCTCTTATTCTTTGCATATTTTACACTGTGACAGCATTTGTAGTGAATACATTTGATGGCATAGGGTTGGGAAATATTGTTAATATAGCTGAAACATAGTGTTTAGAAGATACGAGGCTAAGTAGGTATTGATGGATTTTTAATTATATTACATTATGCCTCATTTTTCTATCTTAATTGAGGTATAAGTGACAAATAAAATTATAAGATATTTAAAGTATACCTTGTAATGATTTTATATTATAGGTGCATGGTGAAAGAATTCCTCCCCATCAAGTATGTTACTTTTTGAACATACCGCACATATTTGCCTTTCTTTTTGGCAAGGATATTTAAGTTCTACTCTCTTGGCAAATTTCAGTTATATAATGTTATACAATGTTATCAATTGTAGTCACAGTGTTATGCATTAGATCCTCAGACCTTATTCACCTTATACCTGAAGGTTTGTATCCTTTTACCAGTCTCTCCCTATTTTCCCCCACCCTGTAGCCACTGGTAACCACTTCTCTGTTCTGTGTTTCTGTAAATTCAACTTATTTTTTTAATTCCACATGTAAATGATACCTGTGGTATTAATCTCCATCTGGCTTATTTCATTTAGCATAATATACTCTATGTTCAGCTAATTTTTGTTTTTGCATTAATTAACCAAATATTTATTGAGCACCTGCTGTATGCCAGCGACTATACTAGGTACTGGTTGAAAAGTAAAACAGGACAGACCTAACTAGCTTTAGCACTCATGGAGTTTTTCGTGTAGTGGAGGAAAGGGACATTCTATCAATTAGCATGCATTTAACAAGTTATTATATATTATATGTTAATGAGTCATGCCTGGACAACTGGTCACTTGACCCATCTGACAGATGCTGGGGATGGTGGGGAAGTCTTTAGAATTAGAAAGACATTCTCATAAACAGTCTTCCCAGGTGGTCCTAGTGGTAAAGAACCCACCTGCCAATGCAGGAGACATAAGAGACGAGGGTTCCATCTCTCAGTTGGGAGGATCCCCTGGAGGAGGAAATGGCAACCCGCTCCAGTATTCTTGCCAGGAGAGTCCCATGGATAGAGGAGCTTGCAGGCTGCAATCCATGGGGTCACAAAAAGTCAGACACGACTGAGCGTCTGAGCACATCATAAGCAGATCACAGAGGAAACAGAACAGAAATGAAGTATTTTTAAGAATAGCATATTTCTTTCTGAAGTTCAGTGGAGTTAGTGTCATAGTCTAAAAATGAAAACTGATGTGGTAGCATCATTCTCCATGGTATGAAATGATGAACATTCAAATTTGTAAAAGATCATTTTTAAGAGCAATTTTAGATTTATAGCAAAATCGAGAGGAAGGTACAGAGATTTTCCATGTACCTCCCGTGGTTGCACAGGCATAGCTTATGATCAGAATCCTCCACCAGAGTAGTATGTTTGTTGCAACTGATGAATCTGCATCAACACACCCTAATCACTGAAAGTCCATAGTTTACATGAGGGTTCACGCTTGGTTTTGTACCATTGGGTGGATCTGGACAAATGTTTGATGACATGTATCCACGGTTAGAGTTTCATACAGAGTATTTTCACTGCCTCCCCAAATCCTTTGTGCTCTTCCTGTTCATCCCTTCCTCATCCCCAACTCCTGTCAACCACTAATATTTATATTGTCCCCATAGTTTTGCCTTTTCCAGAATGTCATATAGTTGGAATCATACAGTAGGAAGCCTTTTCAGGTTAGCTTTTTCCCTTAGCAAATATGCATTGAAACTTCCTCCATGTGAAAAGCTCATTTCTTTTTAGTGCTGAATAACACTTCATTGTCTGAATATACCACAGTTTGTTTATCTGTTCATCTGCTGAAGGACACCTTGGTTGCTTCCAGGTTTTGGCAATTATGAATAAAGTTGCTCTAAAGATTTGTCTGCAAGTATTTGTGTGAACATCAGTTTTCAACTCCTCAGGGCAAATATCAGGCTTTCCTGGTGGCTCAGTGGTATAGAACTCGCCTACCAAAGCAGAAGTTGTGGGTTTGATCCCTGTGTCAAAAAGATCCCCTGGAGAAGAAAATGGCAACCCACTCCACTATGCTTGCCTGGGAAATCCCATGGTCAGGGGAGTCTGGCAGGCTGCAGTCCAAGGGGTCGCAAAAAGGCTGAACGTGACTTAGCAATTAAACAGCAGCAGCACAGCAAATGCCAAGGGGTGTGGTGGCTTGGTGGTGTGGTAAGAGTATGTTTAGTTTTAGAAGAAACCACCAAATTGTCTTCCAAAGTGGCTGTATCATTTTACATTCCCACTGGCAATAATTGAGAATTCATCTTATTCCATGTCCTTGCCAGCATTTGTGTTTCTAGTGCTTCAGATTTCTCCATTCTAACAGGTGTGTAGTGGCAGTTCATTGTTGTTTTGACTTAAATTTCCCTGATGACATATTATGTGAAGTATATTTTCATATGCTTGTTTGACATCTATATATCTTCTTTGGTGATGTGTTTATTACAGTTTTTGGCCCATTTTTTAATTGGGTTTTCTTTCTGTTGAGCTTTAAAAGGTTTTTTGTGGATTATTTTTGTTTGTTTTTTGGATAACAGACATTTATCTAATAGGTATTTTGCAAATATTTTCTCCCACTCTGTCTTTTTGTTCTTTTGGTAGTATCTTTACATAGTAGACAAATTCATTTTTAATGAAATATGGTTTCTCAATTCTTTCTTTCATGGATTATGACTTGGGTATTATATCTGAAAAATGTCATCAAACTCAAGGTCATGTGGATTTTCTCCTACGTTATCTTTTAGTAGTTTTATAGTTTTGCATTTTATGTTTAGTTTTCTGATCCATTTTGAGTAGATTTTTGTGAAGGGTGTAATGTCTGTGTCAAGACTGATTTTTTTGCATATGGATGTCCAGGGATTTCTAGTACTATTTGTGAAGAGACTATCTTATTTCTATTGTAGTACCATTTCTCTTTTATTTTTTAATTGATTTATTTATTTTAATTGGAGGCTAATTACAGTACTGTAGTGGTTTTTGCCATACATTGACATGAATCAGCCACAGGTGTACATGTGTCCCTCATCCTGAATCCCCCTCCCACCTCCTTCCCCATCCCATCCCTCAGGGTCATCCCAGTGCACCAGCCCTGAGCACCCTGTCTCATGCATCGAACCTAGACTGACGATCTGTTTCACATAGGATAATATACATGTTTCAAAGCTATTCTCTCAAATTATCCCACCCTTGCCTTCTCCCACAGAGTCCAAAAGTCTGTTCTTTATCTCTGTGTCTCTTTTGCTGTCTCACATAGAGGGTCATAGTTACCATCTTTCTAAATTCCTTATATATGTGATAATATACTGTATTGGTGTTTTTCATTATGACTTACTTCACTCTGTAAAATAGGCTCCAGTTTCATTCACTTCATTAAAACTGATTCAAATGCATTCTTTTTAATAGCTGAGTAATATTCCATTGTGTATTTGTACCACAATTTTCTTATCCATTTGTCTGCCGATGGACATCTAGGTTGCTTCCATGTCCTAGTTATTGTAAACAGTGCTGTGATGAACATTGGGGTACACGTGTCTCTTTCAGTTCTGGTTTCCTCAGTGTGTATTCCCAGAATTGGGATTGCTGGGCCGTATGGCAGTTCTGTTTCCAGTTTTTTAAGGAAACTCCACACTGTTCTCCATAGTGGCTGTACTAGTTTGCATTCCCACCAACGGTGTAAGAGGGTTCCCTTTTCTCCACACCCTCTCCAGCATTTATTGTTTTAGACTTTTGGATAGCAGCCATTCTGACTGGCGGGAGATGGTACCTCATTGTGGTTTTGACTTGCATTTCTCTGATAATGAGTGGTGCTGAGCATCTTTTCATGTGTTTGTTAGCTATCTGCATGTCTTTGGAGAAATGTCTGTTTAGTTCTTTGGTCCATTTATTGATTGGGGTGTTTATTTTTCTGGTATTGAGCTTCATAAGCTGCTTGTATATTTTTGAGATTAATTCTTTGTCAGTTGCTTCATTTGCTATTATTTTCTCCCATTCTGAAGGCTGTCTTTTCACCTTGCTTATAGTTTCCTTCATTGTGCAAAAGCTTTTAAGCTTAATTAGGTCCCATTTGTTTGTTTTTGCCTTTATTTCCATTACTCTTGGAGGTGGGTCATAGAGGAAACTGCTGTGATTTATGTCAGAGAGTGTTTTGCCTGTGTTTTCATCTAGGAGTTTTATAGTTTCTGGTCTTATGTTTAGATCTTTAATCCATTTTGAGTTTATTTTTGTGTATGGTGTTAGAAAGTGTTCTAGTTTCATTCTTTTACAAGTGGTTGACCAGTTTTCCCACCATCACTTGTTAAAGAGATTGTCTTTTCTCCATTGTATGTTCTTGCCTCCTTTGTCAAAGATAAAGTGTCCATAGATGTGTGGATTTATCTCTGGGCTTTCTGTTTTGTTCCATTGATCTATATTTCTGTCTCTTGCCGGTACCATGCTCTCTTGATGACTGTAGCTTTGTAGTATAGTCTGAAGTCAGGCAGGATGATTCCTCCAGTTCCATTCTTCTTTCTCAAGATTGCTTTGGCTATTTGAGGTTTTTTTTTTTGTGTGTGTTTCCATACAGATTGTGAAATTATTTGTTCTAGTTCTGTGAAAAATACCATTGGTAGCTTGATAGGGAGTGCATTGAATCTATAGATTGCTTTCGGTAGTATACTCATTTTTGCTGTATTGATTCTTCCAATCCATGAACATGGTATAGTTCTCCATCTATTTGTGTCCTCTTTGATTTCTTTCATCAGTGTTTTATAGTTTTCTGTATATAGGTCTTTTGTTTCTTTAGGTAGATTTATTCCTAAGTATTTTATTCTTTTTGTTGCAATGATGAATGGAATTGTTTCCTTGATTTCTCTTTCTGTTTTCTCATTGTTAGTGTATAGGAATGCAAAGGATTTCTGTGTATTAATTTTATATCCTGCAACTTTACTATATTCACTGATTAGGTATAGTAATTTGCTGGTGATGTCTTTAGGTTTTCCTATGTAGAGGATCATGTCATCTGCAAACAGTGAGAGTTTTACTTCTTCCTTTCCAATCTGGATTCCTTTTATTTCTTTCTCTTCTCTGATTGCTGTGGCTAAAACTTCCAAAACTATGTTGAATAGTAGTGGTGAGAGTGGGCATCCTTGTCTTGTCCCTGACTTTAGGGGAAATGCTTTCAATTTTTCACCATTGAAGATAAAGTTTGCTGTGGGTTTATCATATATGGCTTTTATTATGTTGAGGTATGTTCCTTCTATTCCTGCTTTCTGGTTTTTATCATAAATGGATGTTGAATTTTGTCAAAGGCTTTCTCTGCATCTATTGAGATAATCATGTAATTTTTATCTTTCAATTTGTTAATGTGGTGTATCACATTGATTGATTTGTGGATATTAAAGAATCCTTGCATCCCTGGGATAAAGCCCACTTCGTCATGATGTATAATCTGTTTAATATGTTGTTGGATTCTGTTTGCTAGAATTTTGTTGAGGATTTTTGCATCTATGTTCATCAGTGATACTGGCCTGTAGTTTTCTTTTTTTGTGGCATCTTTGTCTGGTTTTGGTATTAGGGTGATGGTGGCCACATGGAATGGGTTTGGCAATTTACTTTCCTCTGCAATTTTCTGGGGGTTTGAGGATAGGTTTGAGGATAGTTTAAGGATAGGTGTTAGCTCTTCTCTAAATTTTTGGTAGAATTTACCTGTGAAGCCATCTGATCCTGGCCTCTTGTTTGTTGGAAGATTTTTGATTACAGTTTTGATTTCTGTGCTTGTGATGTGTCTGTTAAGATTTTCTATTTCTTCCTGGTTCAGTTTTGGAAGGTTATACTTTTCTAAGAATTCGTCCATTTCTTCCAAGTTGTCCATTTTATTGGCATATAGTTGCTGATAGTAGTCTTTTATGATCCTTTTCATTTCTGTGTTGTCTGTTGTGATTCTTCCATTTTCATTTCTAATTTTGTTGATTTGATTCTTCTCCCTTTTTTTCTTGATGAGTCTAGCTAATGGTTTGTCTATTTTATTTATTTCCTCAAAGAACCAGCTTTTAGTTTTGTTGATTTTTGCTACAGTTTCCTTTGTTTCTTTTTCATTTATTTCTGCCCTAATTTTTATGATTTATTTCCTTCTACTAACTCTGGGGTTCTTCATTTCTTCCTTGCTTTATGTGTAAAATTAGGTTATTTAGTTTATTTTTCTCTTGTTTCTTGAGGTAAGCTTATATAGCTATGAACCTTCCCATTAGCACTGCTTTTATTGAATCCCATAGGGTTTGGGTTGTTGTGTTTTCATTGTCATTTGTTTCTATGCATATTTTGTCTTCTTTTTTGATTTCTTCTGTGATTTGTTGGTTGTTTATAAGCATGTTGTTTAGCCTGCATATGTTTGTATTTTTAATACTTTTTTTTCCTGTAGTTGACATCTACTCTTAGCACATTGTGATGAGAAAAGATGCTTGGAATGATTTCACTTGTTTTGAATTTACTAAGGATAGACTTATGGTTAGGATGTTATCTCCCTGGAGAAGTTTCCATGTGTACTTGAGAAAAAGGTGAAATTCATTGTTTGGGGTTGAAATGTCCTTTAGATATCAATTAGGTCTGACTGGTCCATTGTATCATTTAAAGTTTGTGTTTCCTTGGTGATTTTCTGTTTTGTTGATCTATCCATAGGTGTGAGTGGGGTATTAAAATCTCCCACTATAATTATGTTACTGCTAATTTCCCCATTCATACTTGTTAGCATTTGCCTTACATATTGCGCTACTCCTACGTTGGGTGCATATATATTTATAACTGTTATATCTTCTTCTTGGATTGATCCTTTGATCATTATGTAGTGTCCTTCTTTGTCTCTTTTCACAGCCTTTATTTCAAAGTTTATTTTATCTGATATCAGTATTGCTACTTCTGCTTTCTTTTGTTCTCCATTTGCATGAAATATCTTTTTGCAGCCCTTCACTTTCAGCCTGTATGTGTCCCTTGTTTTGAGGTGGATCTCTTGTAGACAGCCTATATAGGGGTATTGTTTTTGTATCCATTCAGCCACTCTTTGTCTTTTGGTTGGGGGAGTCCAATCCATTTACTTTTAAGGTAATTATTGATAAGTATGATCCCATTGCCACTTACTTTATTGTTATGGGTTCGAGTTTATACACCTTCTCTGTGTTTCCTGTCTAAAGAAGATCCTTTAGCATTTGTTGAAGAGCTGGTTTGGTGGTGCTGAATTCTCTCAGCTTTTGCTTGTCTGTAAACTTTTGATTTCTTCTTCATATTTGAAAGAGATACTTGCTGGGAATAGTAATCTTGGTTGTAGGTCTTTTTTTTTTCATCACTTTAAGTATGTCCTGCCATTCCCTTCTGGCCTGAAGAGTTTCTATTAAAAGATCAGCTGTTATTCTTATGGGAATCCCCTTGTGTGTTATTTGTTGCTTTTCCATTGCTGTTTTTAATATTTGCTCTTTGTGTTTGATCTTTCTTAGTTTGATTTATATGTGTGTTGGGGTGTTTTGCCTTGGGTTTATCCTGTTTGGGACTCTCTGGGTTTCTTGGACTTGGGTGGCTATTTCCTTCCCCATTTTAGGGAAGTTTTCAACTATTATCTCCTCAAGTATTTTCTCATGCCCTTTGTTTTTGTGTTCTTCTTCTAGGACTCCTATGATTTGAATGTTGGGGCGTTTAACATTGTCCCAGAGATCTCTGAGGTTGTCCTCATTTCTTTTAATTCTTTTTCTTTTTTCCTCTGTGTTTCATTTATTTCCACCATTCTGTCTTCCACCTCACTTATCCTACCTTCTGCCTTAGTTATTCTACTGTTGGTTCCCTCCAGAGTGCTTTTGATCTCAGTTATTGCATTATTCATTATTGATTGACTCTTTTTTATTTCTTCTAGGTCCTTGTTAAACATTTTTTGCATCTTCTCAATCCTTGTCTCTAGTCTATCTATCTGTAACTCCATTTTGTTCTCAAGATTTTGGATCATCTTTACTATTGTTATTCTGAATTCTTTTTCAGGTAGATTCCCTATCTCTTCCTCTTTTGTTTGGTTTGGTTTGCATTTATCATGGTCCTTTACCTGCTGAATATTTCTCTGCCTTTTCATTTTCTTTAGATTGCTGTGTTTGGGGTGGCCTTTCTGTAGGCTGGAAGTCTGTGGTTCCTCTTTATTGTGGAGGTTGCTCCCTGTGGATAGGGTTGGACTAGTGGTTTGTCAAGGTTTCCTCATTAGGGAAGCTTGTATCGGTTTTCTGGTGGGTGAGGCTGGGTCTCTTCTCTCTGGAGTGCAGTGAAGTGTCCAGTAGGGAGTTTGGGGTGTCTGTGCATTTGGTGTGACTTTGGGCAGCCTGTATTAATGGTCAGGGCTGTGTGTCTACTTTGCTGGAGAATTAGTGTGGTATGTCTTGCTCTGGAACTTGTTGGCTCTTGGGTAGAGCTTGGTTTCAGTGTAGGTATGGAGGCTTTTGGATGAGCTCTTGTCAATTAATGTTGCCTGGAGTCAGGAATTTTCTGGTGTTCTCAAGTTTTGGATTTAAGCCTCCTGCTCTGTCTTTCAGCATTATTCTTAAAGTAGCCTCAAGACTTCTCCATCCATACAGCACAGATGGTAAAACATCTAGGTTAATGGTGAAGAGATTCTCCACAGTGAGGGACACCTAGAGAGGTTCACAGAGTTACATGGAGAAGAGAAGAGGGAGGAGGGAGATAGAGGTGACAAGGAGGAGAAGAGGGGAAGCCAAAAGGAAAGAGAGCAATCTAGCAAGTATTCAGTTCCCTAAGCGTTCTCCACAGCCCGGAACACCCAGAGAGATTCACAGAGTTAAGTAGAGAAGAGAAAGTGGAGGGAGGAAATAGAGGTGACCTGGGGGAGAAAAGGGAGAGTCAAAAGGGGAGAGAGCAATCAAGCCAATAATCACACCCCTAAGTGAAAATAGATAGTGAAGGTTAGATTCTTAAAGGTGCAAAATTGGTAACAAATACCTAAAAACAAAGATTAAAAATCTAGAGTAGAGGTTAGACTCTCAAAAATAAATATTAAAAATGAAAAACAAAATTGATCACAAAAATTATAAAAAATATGTGCATGAAATTTGCTTTAAAAATAGGTTTTCATCTTTTATTTTTTTGGCAAGGTAATAGGTTATAAAAATGAAAATTAAAGGAGTAATAAAGAACTTAAAAATAAAAAATAATAATAGTAAAAATATATCTAGGAATTTGTCTGGAGCTGTTGAGTGCAGTGTGGGGTCAGTTCAGTTTGATAGTTCCTTGTTCCAGCTTGCACTTGTTCTCAAGGTCTATGGGCCACCTCCAATGCATAGTCAATGTGAACTGCAGGGTTTTAATCTGTTGCACCTGTCACTTTGAAAGCAGTTCCCTCTTCTTTGTTTATTTTGGCTTTCTCTGTTTGCAAGTCTCTTCAGTGTCTGATTTCC
Organism: Cervus canadensis; assembly: GCF_019320065.1. Classification (NCBI taxonomy): domain Eukaryota; kingdom Metazoa; phylum Chordata; class Mammalia; order Artiodactyla; family Cervidae; genus Cervus; species Cervus canadensis. The sequence goes on from NC_057396.1 coordinate 6,400,831, forward strand.
ACCCTTACACAAGGGGGTGAAGGCAGTCACTTATTTAGGCTCACGTGTTCAGTTGTGCTGTGGGGAGGGAGGGACACTGCAAACAAATATTGCTGGGCTGTGTGGGGAGTGCTCGCAGTGTACGGACCACACTGGGTTTTCCCCCGCTCACGGCGTGTGTGCTTTCCTGGTCTATGCAGCTCAGGCCCAGAGTGCTCTGCATGGGCACTGTCCAAAGCGGGCTCTGCATTTCGTGCACTTCCCATGTCTCAGCTGCTCAGGTTCAGGTTCTCAGGTACTCCGTAAGGGCACAGACTTGGTTGGGCGTGCATTTTGTGCCCTTCCCAGATCTGAGCAGCTCAGGCGACCAGGTGCACGGTGAGCACGGTACCCTACGTGGGCGGTGCATCTTAGTCACCTCCCCGGTCCCAGGTGTGCCGTGTGTCTCCTCTGGGGAGCTGATCTCCGGCTGTGACCCTCCTGGCAGATGTCAACTGTCCAGCATCCCAGGAAGACGTGGTTAGCAACTGGGAGCCTGCTCACAGTTTGGTGGAGGATGCCTCTCTGGGGCTGAGATTGCCCCTCACCTTCTGGCTCTGGCTGCTGCCTGCCTGCCTCTCTGCCTCCAGTGAAGGGAGGGGCCGGTCTGCAGCTGGCTAGCTGTCCTTTGGTGTCGCTCAATCCTTAGTTCTGTGAGCAGGCCAGGCTGCGCCTTGGTTAGAGCTTTTCACGGGAAAGTTCTCTCTTCCTTTTTCTTTTATCTCTCTCTGGCTATCCCACAGTTTGAGTTGCTATCTCATGTTAGCTCCCTCAGATTGTCCTCAGGGCATTCACACCCGGTCCTTACCCTAAACATGCAACCTGCACCTCCCTGTCCAGCCCTCACTGTCTGGTGGCATCCACAACCATCTAGGCTACTTCTCCGCTGGCAGTTGCAGTTAGGCACATATTCTGTGGGTTTTATTTTATTTTATTTATGTTGCCTTCTGAGATTCCAAAACTCCTCAAAGACCTGCCTGTGAGAGGGTTTCCAGGTACTTGGAAACTTCTCCTCCTTCATGACTCCCTCCCCAGGACAGATCTCCGTCCCTAACTCTTTTGTCTCTCTTTTTGTCTTTTATATTTTGTCCTACCTCCTTTTGAAGAGAATGGGCTGCCTTTCTGGGTGCCTAGTGTCCTGTGCCAGAATTCAGAAGTTGTTCTGTGGAACTTGCTCAGCATTCAAATGAACTTTTGATGAATTTGTGGGCGAGAAAGTGGTTTTCTCCATCCTATTCCTCTGCCATCTTAGGACCACCCCCTCCCCATTTCTCTTTTATTAGAGATAAGTTGACTGTATTTATATGGTTCTGTTTTTAGGCTTTCTATTCTGTTCAATTGATATATTTGCCTGTTCTTTCACAATGTCTTGATTATTGTAGCTTTGTTGTATGTCTTGCAGTCAGTTCAGTTCAGTTGCTCAGTCGTGTCCGACTCCTTGCGATCCCATGAATTGCAGCATGCCAGGCCTCCCTGTCCATTACCAACTCCGGGAGTCTATCCAAACCCATGTCCATCGGGTCATTGATGCCCTCCAGCCATCTCATCCTCTGTTATTCCCTTCTCCTCCTGCCCCCAATCTTTCCCAGCATTAGGATCTTTTCCAGTGAGTCAACTCTTCTCATGAGGTGGCCAAAGTATTGGAGTTTCAGCTTCAACATCAGTCCTTCCAATGAATACCCAGAACTGATCTCCTTTAGGATGGACTGGTTGGATCTCCTTGCAGTCCAAGGGACTTTAAAGAGTCTTCTCCAACACCACAGTTCAAAAGTGTCAATTTTTCGGCCCTCAGCTTCTTCATAGTCCAACTCTCACATCCATACGTGACCACTGGAAAAACCATAGCCTTGACTAGACGGACCTTTGTTGACAAAGTAATGTCTCTGCTTTTAAATATGCTGTCTAAGTTGGTCATAACTTTCCTTCCAAGGAGTAAGTGTCTTTTAATTTCATGGCTGCAATCACCATCTGCAGTGATTTTGGAGCCCCAGAAAATAAAGTCTAACTCTGTTTCCATTGTTTCCCCATCTATTTACCATGAAGTGATGGGACCAGATGCCATGATCTTAGTTTTCTGAATGTTGAGCTTTAAGCCAACTTTTTCACTCTCCTCCCTCACTTTCATCAAGAGGCTTTTTAGTTCCTCTTCACTTTCTGCCATAAGGGTGGTGTAGTGTCAATCCTCCAACTTCAACATTGTGTTGCCTATCTTGAGTCATTTGCCTCTCCATATAAACTTTAGTCATTGTGTTAATATCCATAAGATAGCCTTCTGGGATTTTGATTGGGCTTATACCTATGGATTGTTTTGGGAAGAACTTACGTCTTGACAGTACTGAATCTTCCTATCCATGAACATGGGCTATCTCCCCATTTATTTAGTTCTTTTATTTCATTTATTAGGGTTCTATGGTTTTCCTCATATAAATTTTATACATATTTTGTTACATTTACACCTCAGTACTTCGTATTTGGGGATGCTAATTAAATGGTATTGTATTTTTAATCTAAAATTCCACTTGTTCATTTCTGGTACATAGGAAAGCAACTGACTTTTGTATATTAATATTGTATCTTATGACCTTGCTATAATTGTTTATTAGTTCCAGGAGTTGTTCTGCCAGTCCTTTTTGGATTTTCTGCATAGAAGAACATATTATCTGCAAACAATGAGTGTTATCTCTTCCTTCCCAACAAGTGTATCTCTTCTTTTCTTTTTTTTTTATCCTATTGGATTTGTAGGACTTCCAATACAGTGCTGAAAATAAATGGTGAGATTAGATATCTTTGATTTTTCCTGACCTGATGGAAAAAATCTTCTAGTTTCTCACCATTAAGTATGACCTTAGCTGTAGGTTTTTTGTAGAATTTTTTTTTTATCAAGTTGAGAAAGTGCCTCTCTATTCCTCATTCACTAAGAGATTTTTTTCACGAATGAGTGTTGAATTTTGTTGAATATTTTTTCCGCATCTGTTGATGTTATCAAGTGATTTTTATTTTTTACCTTGTTAATGTAATGAAACACATTAATTTTCAAATGTTGAACCAGTATTGCATATGTGAATTAAATCCCATTTAATCATGATGTACAGGTATTTTTATACTTTTTTTTGGATATTTGATTTCTCAAGATTTTGATGAGATTTTCTGCATCCATATTCATGAGAGATCAGTATATAGTTTCCTTTTCTTGTGATGTCTTTGTCTAGTTTCATATTAAGATATTGCTGGTCTCATGGATTGCTTAGGAAGCATTCTTTCTGTTTTCATCTCTAAAAGAGAATGTAGAGAATTGGTATAATTTCTTCCTTAAATGTTTGGTAAAATTCATCATTGAACCCTTCTGGGCATGTTGCTTTCTGTTTTGGAAAGTTACTAATTATTGATTCAGATTCCTTAATAAAGTTCTGTTCAGATTGTCTATTTCTTCGTATGTGAGATTTAGCAGATTGTGGCTCTCAAAGCATTGATCCCTTTGCATCTGAGTTATCAAGTTTGTAAGCATAGAGTTGTTCATAACATTCTTTATTATTCATCTCATGTCCACAGGATCTATAGTGATGTCTCCTCTTTCATTTCAGATATTAGTCATTTGTATCCTTTCTCTTTTTTGTTAGCTATCCTGGCTGGAGGCTTATTAATTTTATTGATCTTTTCAAAGAACCAATTTTTGGTTTTGTTTATTTTCTTTATTCATTTCTTCTTTTCAATTTCATTGATTTCTGATTGGATTTATTATTTTTCTTCTACTTATTTAGCTTAATTTACTCTTTTTTCTAGTTTCATAAAGTGAAAATTTAGAAGATTGACTTTAGATCTTTTTTCTTTTCTGATATAATATTTAATGCTATTTTATTTTCTAATATATTTAGTGCTCAAAAAATTCCCTCTAAGCACTGCTTTTGATGTATCCCACAGATTTGGATATTTGTGTTTTCATTTAGTTCAAAATATGTTTAAATTTCTCATGACATTTCTTCTTTAAATCGTGTTTTATTTAAAAGTGTGTTGTTAAATATCTGTGTACTTTGAAATTTTCCAGTTGTCCTTCTGTTATGATTTTTAGCTTAGTTTCTTTGTGGTATAAGAACAGATGTTGAATGATTTCTGTTCTCCGAATTTAAGTTGTGTTTTATGGCCTAGAATATGGTTTACCTTGATGGATATTTCATGTGAGCTTGAGAAGAAGGTATATTCTGCTGCTGTTAAATGAAGTAGTCTATCAATGTCAATTATGTCTAACTGATTGATGATATTATTGATTTCAACTCTGTCCTTACTGATTTTCTTCTTGCTAGATCTCTCTGTTTCTGCAAGAGAGGTGTTGAAGTGGCTGACAAATAGTGGACTCATCTATTTCTCCTTACATTTCTGTCATTTTTAACTTACCAGATGTTGATGATCTGATGTCAGATGCATATGATTAATAATTGTTATGTCTTTTTGGAAAATTGGCCTCTTTAGCATGATGTAATGCTCCTCTTTATTCCTAATAATTTTCCTTGCTTTGAAGTCTGCTTTGTTTGTTAATTTTTTTTTTTTTTCTTGACAGACTCATGAACTTTTTTTCTTGCTTTTGGAGCTCTATGGTGCTTTTTACACCTATTTTAGTCCACAAAATTATCCAACCTTCCCTTCCACAATAGTTTCTTTGACTTATATCTGGGCTCTTAAGAAGACAGCTTGCCAATAATCTTATTTAATATTCTCTCCACAGAAAACTATGGCAGTTTTCCTGTTTCCCTAAAAATAAACATGTAATGCCCTGAACTTTACTTCTAAACTCTGTAAATAATAATACATCCTATTATTAAAGATAATAAATTGGATAACTTATTCTTAAACTGCATGTCCCTCAGGTTAATATTTAGCATGAGGAGTAAGCCGGTTTCAGGCACAGTTTTGCACTATGACCCATTGATGTAAGCCTCTGCTTTACTGAAAAAGAAATGGTGAGAACGTTGGCATTTGGTGACATGTGCTCAGTATATGGTTATGTAGCATTCCCAAATTATTATTGCTCCTTCAGAACCTGCATCTTAATCCTACTGCAGAAACACGAGGGGAAGTATTGACGTGAAGACATGCATGCTAGTGCTAACATGTCTTTTCCTCCAGACTTTGCGTTGTTGTACTTTAAGTGTTCAAGTATGCGACAGTACAGTCTCCTTAAAAAGTATCAAGACATTGCCAATGAGACTTAAGTTCTCTTTATAACTACCTCTAATCTGTTCATGCCTACCATTCTTCTACACCTCTATCTTAGTTTTTTACATTTTTGTGTATGTGTGTGTATAATATGTTGTTTTAGCTATGTTGATACACAAATGATATCATATATCATAATTTGTGTATCACTCCTCATCTTATTTGTTTCATGAAACAATGACTGGAAGCTCAGTATGTTTATATCTAATCCTAACAGTCTTTTAACTATTACATAATACTTTATAAGATGAAAAGCCTCTTATGAAGACATTGCCATTATTTGAGTAAGCGTTTTGGCACTTGACTACTTGGGTATGTGCCTTGCTCTTCTGTACGGGGTCTTTGCTGCGTGAGAATTTTCTCTCGTTGTGGCAAGTGGGGGCTACTCTTCGTTGTGGTGCCTGGGCTTCTCATTGCAGTGGCTTCTCTTGTCACGGAGCGCAGGCTCTAGAGCGCAGTCTCAGTAGTTGGCATCGGGCTTAGTTGCCTCGAGGCATGTGCAATCTTCCTGGACTAGGGATTGAACCCGTGTCCCCTGCATTGGCAGGCAGATTTTTTTAAAACACTGGACCACCAGGGAGGTCCATAATTAAGTATTTTGATACTCTAAGATAAATCTGTATAAATTAAATATTAGCTTGCTTCATGTTGCTAAAATGATTTTTCACTCCAGATGCATGCTTACTGCATTTAAAAGTTACTTGTGCTGGGAATACAAGTGAATGGATGTGTATGCAGTCCATGTCTTTGACATGCACAAAACCAAGAAGAAAGCAAAAACAGAACAAAAACCCTGTTGATAAATTAGTGAACACAAGAATACATTGATATGTTATGCCACAGCCATGAATGGTTCACCCTAGGGTTCAGTTAGATAAATCTAGAAGTATTGCCGTTTTTTCCACTGATATAGCCTATTGCTGTATGAGAACCTCATTCATTTAACAGATGCCTTACTACACTTGATTGTGATCAGGTGCTATTCTGAGCGCTTTCAGTATTAAGTGATTTAATTCCTCTAAGAGACCCATGAGGTGGAGGTACTCTCACTATTTTTATTTCACCAGTGAGAATACAGAAAGGTTACTGCACAGTGTAGGGGCCACGGGCCAAACACAGGGCATCTGACTCCAGCTTCTGTGCTTTGCGTGCTTCTCTATTGTCTCTCCAGATTGTTGTGTACTTGAACATATACTAATTTTATTTATACTAATTTATACTAATGTAACTTTATACTTTTTCAGACAAAACATATTTTATGGGGAAATGGTTTTCAAATTGTGCTTCTTAACTTAGTCCCATTCCTTCTTAGCCCAGAACAGCCTTGCTTTTGTTTATTTGTTTGACTCTTCTGCTTAAGATTTTATTTGAACAAAGGATTCTCTGCCAGCATTTTTGTTAGACACCACTGCATTATGACAGGAAACTGTTAGCCTCAGTCAAGTGTTTATTCAGGTACTTGAGTCAATCCTACACAGTTTCTTGACTGTTTGCCGAAAACTTTTTGGCATCTGTACAAAAAGATAGGATGAACATTTGGTCAAGATTTCAAATCTAACTCTTCAATATTTTAAGAGAATATCAACATTGTCACCTGAAAATTACATCTGAGTTATGGAGCTCTATCTTTTGTCAGCAAAACAAAGTAACTGCAGGAAATGTCTCATTAATAACTTCTTTAAAGGACTGGTTGAAATAGTTGATTCTTAAGATAGAGACCTCAAAACAGGCACACAAATTTTTTACTTCCCTGGATTTTTAAACTTTTTCCTTATTTGAAACGTCAGAAAGACATCCTCTGTAATCTGTTGCTGCTTAGTCACCTCAGTTGTGTCCAACTTTTTGCGACCCCATGGACTATAGCCTGCCAGGCTCCTCTGTCCGTGGGATTCTCCAGGCAAGAATAAAGGAGTGGGATGTCCTTCTCTAGGGGATCTTCCTGACCCAGGGATTGAACCCACATCTCCTGCATTGTAGTCAGATTCTTTACCATTTAGCCATAGGGGAAGCCCCTGTGATCTTCTCTATCCACCTGATTTGTAGGAGGGAGATGAACACAGTCTCCTTGTTGCTGGACGACCCTCATATAGTAAACTACATAATGCACACTTCATATTGGCTATTAGCCTATTGTCTTTTCCTTTTCACTTTGACTTCTACAAAGCAAAGAAGTAACTTTTCATGTTCAGTTTTTTTCTTAATGTAATTAACTTAGATTTCTGGTTTCATTTTCAACTGCTGCTACAGTGTTGGTCTTATGTACTTTATGTAACATTTTAAGAAATCATACAATCTTTTTTTGAAGCGTAATACTCAATGATAATCATTATTTCTTAAGGGAAAAATACTTTCTATGTTATTTTCTCTTCTATAATATAATGAATTATTTATGAAATAGAATAAGCAAGCAGTAAATATGGACCATGAGCTCAATATTGTTCTATAGCATTTGTAGGGCTTCAGTGGTAAAGAATCTGCCTGCCAAGCAGGAGATACGAATTTGATCCCTGGGTCAGGAAGACCCCCCCAGAGAAAGAAATGGTAACTCACTCCAGTATTCTTGCCTGGGAAATCTCATGGATTGAGAAGCCTGGCAGGCTGCATGGCAAAGAGTTGGACACGACTTGGCACCTAAAGAACAACAACAAATAAAAATTAAAGTGTAAAAATAGTGGTTATTATTTATTTAGTGTTTATTAAATTTAGGCACTGCTCATAAGCTAACCCTCAGAACAGTCCTCTCGGGCAGGTTCTGTTTTCTTCATTTTACAGATAAGGTTCATCCGGTTGGTGAGAAGTAGGGCAGAGCTTAGTTCCTGGAGTTCATGCTGTAACCCTTTCCTGGATCCTGTGGCCTGTACAGTAGAATAGCAGTCTCCAACCCCTTTTGGTGCCAGGGAGCAGTTCTGTGCAAGACAGTTTTTCCATGGACTGGGCACGGGATGGGAGTATGATCTCAGGATGATTCAAGCTCAGTAGGGTTTGTGCTCCTATGAGAATCTATTGCCTCCGCTGATCTGACAGGAGATGGAGAGCAAATATAAGTACAGATGAAGCTTCGCTCTCTCATCCGTCGCTCACCTCCTGCGGTGCAGCCTGGTTCCTAACAGGCCACTGACCACTACTGATCCAAGGCCCAGTGGTCGGGGACCCCTCCAGAAGAAGGTAGTCCTTGATTTCAAGGAACTTGCAGGCAGCTGACAGTTTAGCGCCTGACTACATTCTGTGATGCAGACGAAGTGCTGAAGTACATCAGGGGAGAAGCTACCAGTATGTCATTACTGACTGCCTGTGGAACAGAAACCATGCTAAATGCTGTGTATTCATTCTCTCTCTTCTTATCCTCACTTTTTAGTGTCTAAGCAGAGACTCACAAGTGAAGTAGCTTACCAAAGCTAGTAGGTAATGGTGGAAGAGTTTGTTTATTTTGTCCTGTAATAGTTAGAGAAGATGACTTATGGGCAATAGTAGGATTTATTTGCAATAGAGTAAACAGTAGGAGTTAAGAGTCTTCCATTTTAGCTGGGTTATTCAGTAAATAGTCTTGGAACTACTGGCTTACTATACCAAAGAAAAATTTCAGGTGGGTCAACAATTTTAAGTTTTTTTTTTAAGGAAAAAATGGTTAAAAAACATGGAAAGAAAAGATGAAGGTGTGTATTTATAATACTGGAATGGCAGAGCTTTCTTGTATTACATGAAGTTCAGAATTCAAAATCAAATATGGTCAATTTTGCTACATAAATGAACTTGAAACTTTTTCTATAAGGAAAAAAAGTCGAAGGACAGATTGGAAAGCTATTTGTAACACATGTATAAGTCAAAAGGGTGTTATTGCTAAGGTACAGAATATTCTTACAAACTTTTGTTGTTGCAAAAGAAAAAAGATGAAAGGCCAAAAGAAAAACAAGCAATAGGTATGAAAGCAATTTACAAAACATAGTCTATAGATGCAGAGAAGGCAATGGCACCCCACTTCAGTACTCTTGTCTGGAAAATCCCATGGATGGAGGAGCCTGGTAGGGTGCGGTCCATGGGGTTGCTAAGAGTCGGACACGACTGAGCGACTTCACTTTCACTTTTCACTTTCACGCATTGGAGAAGGCAGTGGCAACCCACTCCAGTGTTCATATTGATAAAACAATGAATAAGGATCTTTTGAAAGTTGGAGAGCAGTTTGATATTATCTATTAAAAATATTCATTACTTTGGCCCAACAACTCTACTTCTAGAAACTCATCCTTAAAAGAACTCTCAGTTCAGTTCAGTCACTCAGTCGTGTCCGACTCTTTGCGACCCCATGAATTGCAGTACACCAGGCCTCCCTGTCCATCACCAACTCCCGGAGTTTACTCAAACTCACGTCCATCGAGTCGGTGATGCCATCCAGCCATCTTATCCTCTGTCGTCCCCTTCTCCTCCTGCCCCCAATCCCTCCTGGCATCAGGGTCTTTTCCAATGAGTCAACTCTTCACATGAGGTGGCCAAAGTATTGGAGTTTCAACCTCAGCATCAGTCCTTCCAATGAACACCCAGGACTCTAAAAATGTGTAAAAATACCTCCAAGTAGATTTTGAGTACTACATTATTTGCAATAATGAGAAAATGAAAACAGTTCAAATGTCTGTTAATATGTTAAGAAAGTATTACAAACCCTTGCAATAAAATACCCTGTGGCATTTTAAAAGAGTGAGCTAGCTGTCTATATTTCAAGTATTAAAAAAACATCTTAAGCATATGATATTGTGAAGAAGAAGTAACAGTATTATTTGGGGAAAAAGTAATTTCACCCATTTGATATTACTGTGTATACAAAACTATCTGAGAAAAAATAAACCAAGCTGTTTATTGCTGGGATATTTTATGATATGATGATATGATTTGTTCTTTAAGCGGAAATTTCCTGAAGACACCACTGTTGCACATCAACCTCCTGTCTGACTTCCCCCCACACTAGCTCTACCTAGTGTGAGCTGTAACTAATGGCAGTGTGCACCACTTTTCACCTTCAGGCACCCAAGGAAGTTGAATGAAACTAACAAAGGTGACACGGCAGAAATACTCAGGATAAAAGCCTGAGGTCACCCTGCAGCGTGAATTAAGGAATTCAGCCTGACTACGGAGCCAAGAACTGACAGAGGTCCATAATTCCTCATCACAATGTCAGTATTCAGAAACACATGCAAACAAAAGTTTCATTGTAGTCCCTTGTCAGTAATACCTGATCTGACCTGACCTGAATTCGCTTGAGAGCAGAACCTTACCCACACTCATATTTTATAGGCTATGTGAATATTCATACATTTTCCTGCATAAATATTAATGTATTTTATTTCAAAGTGTTGCTCTATATCAACTGTCTAGAATCTAAATAGTTCTGAATTCTGAAATACATCCTCAAAAGGTTTTGGTGAAGAGATTTGGACATGTACGAAGAAACAGATTCGTAAATTTGTTGAACACAGTGTCCACAGTTTTCTAGTGTAGCAGCCCTGAAAATCACTTCTCAGCCTTTTGGTTAAGATAAGTGTAGTATGGAGGGCTTCCCATGTGGCACAGTGGTAGAGAATCCACTTGCTAGTACAGGAGATGCAAGAGACTCAGGTTTGATCCCTGGGTCGGGAAGATCCCCTGGAGTAGGAACCTGTTCCAGTCTTCTTGCTTGGAGAATTCCATGGACAGAGGAGCCTGGTGGGCTACAGTCCGTGGGTACACAAAGAGTCAGACATGACTAAACATCTGACACAGCCCTGAAAATTATAATGAATATTTATTGAACAATTACTGATATTCTTCTTATACCCACTCCAGTGTTCTTGCCTGGAGAATCTCATGGACAGGGTAGCCAGCGGGCTACAGTCCATGGGGTCTCAAAGAGTCGGACACGACTGAGCAATTAACACTATACTTTTACTACCATGCTGGATTCTGCAGAAGGCTACAACAGATAAGTGAGCCGTAATACCTAACCTCATAGAGTTTTTAATTTCATCAGGAAGATGACAACCTCATAGCTAAGTATAATATAGAATGTGGTTTGGATTTCAAAGGGAAAAAAGATCATATGTAATTAGGGACACCAAAATGTATTTTTGTGGGTAAGATAGCAATTTAGGTGGACTGCTGAGAATGTAGGATTTTGATAGCAGGAGTTGTCGTAATGGCTTTTATAAACAAAAAGTAGGAGCAGAAGCACAGTTTGGCTAAAGCATGGAACATGGTCAGGGATCCACAAATCTTTTGTCCTTATATGTATAAAAACTTGATGGTATTTTCCTGGGGTATTGCTCTCATGAGATTTTCAAAGGGAGATTTTCAGAGGGATCAGTGACACTCCTCCCAAAGTTAGGTGCCACTGCTATAGAGGAATGGTGAAAAGTATTATTAAATGGAAGGTTGAAAACATGTGGGATGACAAAATGTGATATTTGGCAGTTAATTGCATAAAGAATGAGATGCCCTTAAAATTTTTTGAGCGCTGTGGTGACGTATTCCAGTATGTTGCTTAGGAAATGTAATATGTTCACAGTGTCTAGGGAAGATTGAGGCAGGAAGCTCCAAACCTATGAGAACAGACTGGAAATAATGCATTAAGGATCTGGGCCAGGATGGTGGCCCAGAAAAATGTGTTCACTGAGTAGATAGGAGCCAAGATTAGTAGGGTAACCAAAGTTTCAGAAGAAATTTGGGAGAAAAAAATGTAGATAGAGGAACTTTGACCTAGAGAAAGAAGATGTACTTGATTATTTAATTAAATAAAGGAGTAATGTTGAAAGTAGTGTTTAGAGAAGATTATCCTCAGAGCACCATGCAAAATGGATTGGAACAGTGGTTAGATGCCTTTGAGGGCTTCCCGCGTAGCTCAGTCAGTAAAGCATCTGCCTGCAGTGCGGGAGACCTGGTTTTAGTTCCTGGGCCAGGAAGATCTTCTGGAGAAGGAAATGGCAACCCACTCCAGTATTCTTGCCTGGAGAATTCCATGGACAGAGAAACCTGGCGGGCTACAGTTCATGGGATCACAAGAGTCAAACAAACCACATTCTATATTATACTTAGTTATGAGATTGTCTTATCTCCCTGATGGGTTTCCCTTGTAGCTCAGCTGGTGAAGAATCCACCTGCAATGTGGGAGACCTGGGTTCAGTCAATGAGTTGGGAAGATCCCCTGGAGAAGGTAACCTCCAGTATTCTGGAAAGTACATGGAGAATTCCATGTACTGTGTAGTCCATGGGATTGCAAAGATTTGGACACGACTGAGCAACTTTCACTTTCAGTAGATGTCTTTGAGTCAAAGAGAATATCTGTGGAGCTGATACATCGATTATGAGATGTAGTTTCATTTCAAATTGTATGTACTGTATGCTACTTAATGTACTCACCAGGATCTTGAAATAATGTAATCTTTTGTGCATAGTATAACCTCTGAGAATTGAGGCATTCTGGTATATAAATCCACTTGTTTGTTCATTTATTCATTTATAAACAAAAACATGTATTCAGTGACTTCTTTGAGCCAGAATTTACAGTAGATATTGCAACTCAGAAATGAGTAAGTCAAGTTTGTAACCTAGGGAGAAAGAACTAGAAGTACATTATTATTAAATATAGTAATATTTAGGGTAGATTTGAACAACAAATTGTGGAAGCATAAGATAGTGGGCAGCTAACTCTGGTGTTTAGTGACTGGGGACAGTGGGGAGTAGTATGAATCTTATATAAGCATTAAATAAAAATGTTCAATTTTTAAAAATCATAATTTCAAAGCTTGTGGTAGCATTCATGTGGTTAACAATAGAGACCATGATGGTGGATCTTTCATTAAGCAGAGCACTTTAGCAAATGCTCCTTTATGCTAAAGTCAGTCCAGAGCAAACTTGGGGTTGGGGGAGATGAATGTGTGAAGAGCTGAACTTATGCTTTGTATTAGTGTAGTATCAGAAGATGGTCAGCTGGTGCAAGAGATAGGAAAAAGAGCACCTACCAGCAAAATAAAGGTCTAGGGTACAAAGAGAAATAAATGCCTGTGAGAAATTTCCTGTTACGTGGGGATATTGGCTAAATCCTCAGGAATGGTGATGTCTGGCAACAGATTTGGCATTATTTACTGCCTTGTGTTTTCATTACCTCCAGCTCCCCTGAAACCTTCAGTGAACTTTCACTTCACATAATCACTGTGCCTTCCTGTTGCTTTGGGGAAATGAAGGAAGCTGGTGATGTCAGTGCAAGTGGCGAGAAACCCAGAAAGAAAGGACTGTAGCAGAATGAGCCACGAGCACTTTCTGTGCCTGGAGAGAGGCATTTCTCCCCAGACATACTACCCATAACACCCATTTTCTAATATGGTGTACCACCCCAGGGCCTGTGCATTGACATGCATGAAAGAATTATTATAATTTAAATCTATTATTATACAAAAATAAGAAATAAGTTATATCAATGGTATCTGTCCTAGCACACTCTTTCAAAATATACATCAGAGGCTTTGGAAGCACAAGACCTCCTAATGGAAGTGCCTGACTTCCATGTTTCAGACATGTTGGTGAACGCAAACTCCCCCCTTAATTCAGGTTTAGGATATAGCGAAGTATTGCAGCTTAGTTGGATCTGCAGTGAAACCACAGATTAAAGATAATCCCAATTAATTAAGCATAGTGAACAAGAGAAATGGCAGGGCTGGAATTCCTCCTGCCTCTCTAGTAATAGTTCCTCTGATACAGGGCTCTAGACAGTGTAGTCAGGCATGTCAGGCAATCAAAGCAATTAGAATGTACCAAGATGACAATTTGAACTACAGATTTATATACATTATCATAAGAAATGATCCTTGCTTTAGGAATATGTTTCGCTAGAGATGTTGGCTAATAACTATGTGAAACCATTATTGTAAATTAGACATTTAAAATTTAGTACTCTGAACCTGAGGACAAACCTGTACAATTTTTTAACAAGATTTAAATTAAGGTCATGTGATACTCAATTTCATCATTCACAAATTGCATTTAACCTAATGAAAAATGTTTAGAAACCTCCTTTGAGGGTTTCTAAGTAAAAACCACAGGTTTTTGCTATTTTTCCTATGATAGAATAAGTGACTGAAATACTACATCTGAAACAAAACAAAAAATAAATGTAAAATAACTGGATGGCCAGATAAAATGCATTCAGCAAATACTTTTGAAAGATAGATAGAAAACATTGCTCAAGATCTAAATAAATAAATATTAGAAAAATATAGTGTTCGACTCTGTGACCCCATGGACTGCAGCATGCCAGGCTTCATCAGACGAGTGAAGGAACACAGAGTTTCACATCTTGGTTTGTACTATAGTGAGTTACTGCCAAAACGTAGTCACCAAAAAATTCAATTCAGTAAAATTTGTGGTTGTGTTATTCGAGGGTAATGAAATGACTAGGACAGGCTTGCACAGCCTGGTGACTTGAACCTCAAGTAGTCCATGGCTCAATCCAAACCCATCTAGTCTCAGTTGTCGTTTTACACCGTGTTTAAACCAGTGGTTTAAAACCAGTGGCTTTACACCAGCGGAAGAGCTTCTGGATCTCATGTGCAGAGAGTGCAGGAAATCTCCTGGTGGTTAGTACCCATTTTGTTGGTCTGCCTAGGGGCACTAGCACATGCAGAGGTTTATGAGGTTGCCTACCCTTTCTCTGCCCAGCCTTACTCCTCTTGATTTTCAGAATAGGAGCTGGTGGAAGACTGCAGCTCTTGGACAGTTTATCCGAGTTAACATTATCTCATGGTCATCAGTTGCTTTATGATGGGGTTTTACTGATTGTTAGGTTCTATTTCAATAATGAAACACACAGAAAAAGTGTTTTTGATGAGTCAGTAAAGCAAAGATGTAGTCTCAATAGTAATTGCCTTTTTTACTAAAAGAATGTTTTATGGAAAGACTGCATAAACTCCTGATAGGATTTTTACTGTGATATTAAAAAACAAATCCAGGTTAAGATTACAGGTAGCCTCATAGGAAATTCATTTACTGCTTCCTTCATAGGCAAGCTAGACATTGCAGCAAACAAACAATTTTAAGTGAAATTTTAAGTGAACAAAGCTCTGCAAGGTGTCATTACTGTGACTGATTTTTAACACAAGGCCCTTAAGATACAGAAGAGTCACAATGGTGCTTTGCAATCTAATGAGGCATGACAACGAAAGTCTTTTACCACACAATGGTTTTCTCACTGCACAGTATTTTAAAGGAATTGTAGGATTTAAAAACAAGCTACATATTTTCCTGTATAAAAGTATATGTATCCTAAAGTGCTGATCTTTCCTATGATGACAAATGTCTCAGTAATATGCTACTTAGTAGAAGGGGCGCTTCGTCTGCCCCTTCAATTTAAAGACAGTGTTTTGATAGAAGAATGGAGGTGTCTCCCTTTTGCAAGAACTTGCTGCGATCTAAAGAGCATTTTGAAAAACATTTGTCTGTAGGTGATTCTCTTATATGATTTTATTGTGAAGACATTATGAGTACATTATAGATATAAGGTTTCATAACTATATACACTTGGAAATAGAAATTTCTATTTATTAAAAAAATTTCCCAGAATGTCAATGGTTATTATATGTAGTAGTAATAGAGGCATTTGTTGGCTTCCCTGATGGTTCAGTGGTAAAGAACCTGCCTCCCAATGTGAGACGTGGGTTCAATCCCTGGTTCAGGAAGATCCCCTGGAGAAGGAAATGGCAACCCACTCCAGTATTCTTGCTTTGGAAATCCCATGGACAGAGGAACCTAGCTGGCTCAGTCTGATGTGACTTAATGACTAAACAACAATGGAGGCATTTGTGTAACACTTATTACATGCCAAGAACTTGGCTGTATGTATTACACGAAGCACAAAGTGGCTAAATCACTTGCACAGGCCAATAATGAATAAATGGCGGAACTGAGACTGGAACCCAGAGAGCCTTCTGTCTTATCCATTACATCTCTTCTTATCCATTATACAGTGTCTCTTTGTCTTGATTGTTCGTAATGAAAACTAATTTACATCAGGGAGGGTAAAAATTCACTAGCTAAATTTCAGGTGGGGCAGGGGGGACTTTTGCATAATTGATAGGTGGAATTGGAAACTGAATATTATGACTAAATAATCTGTCCTGCAAACAGTCCTTTCATTGTCCATGGTTTCTGGATGACTCTCTTCCTCCTCCTTCTCAACCTTCCAACACTCTCCCATCCTCACTTTCAGCTGTGCTTCCTAACTTTCTGAAAACACTTCCAGAAAATGCTACCACCACATGTACCCCCATGATATCTAACACATAATTGACTTTTTCTCTTGTTACTGGGGATCTTTGGTCCTCCACAAGGACAGCCTTCGACCCTTGTGCACTACTGAGCTACCCGGGAAGCCCTTGTCAAGATTACCATGTTGCAAAATCTGGCCAGCAATTCTTAGTCCCATCTTACTTGATCTGTTGGTGGCATTTTAAAGTTGATCATCCCACCTTCCTGGAAATGTTTTCTTCACTTGGCTTTCAGGACAAGACACTCTTGATTTTCCTCACTAGCTCCTGTTAGTCTCCGCTTCCCCTTTAGCTTTTAAAGTTGGAGAACCCAGTGCTCTGTATTTGGACCCCTTCCTTTCTGTTTGGCTCAGATGATAAAGAGTCTGCCTGCAATGTGGAAGACCCAGGTTTGATCCCTGGGTCGGGAAGATCCTCTGGGAAAGGGCATGGCAACCCACTCCAGTATTCTTGCCTGGAGAATCCCATGGACAGAGGAGCCTGGCAGGCTACAGTCCATGGGGTCACAAAGAGTCAAAGGCCTCAAAGAGTCCTCAAACACAACTAAGTGAGTTTCACTCTCCTTCCTGTTTTTGAACTAATTCCTTAGAGCTGTCTGGGCTCATGACTTTAGATAAAGCACCCGTATCCTGATCGCACCCACCTTTTTGTCTCCAATCCAGTCTTTCCCTCTGAACTCCAGACTCATATATCCAGCCGTCAACCTGATATCTTCACAGGCGACTATTGAACATCTCAAACTATTCAGTCTAAAACTTAGCTCCTAATTTACTTTGAATTGTGTTTCCTAAGGCAGTGCTCCACCTATTCTGGTCTTCAGTCCTTTCTGCTGGGAGTCACCTGGAGTACTGGATTAAATTCTGATTTTTGAGCCTCAACCCAGATATGCTAAACCAAAAGGTCTAGGAAAAAGACTCAGAAATCTGCATTTCAATGACCTGCTCAACTTTTCTTCTGCTTTAGTCAGAAGAGAGCTATAGTCCTTAATCTGGGAGGTACCAAGACTTGCTTTGTTTTTGAGAAGAAAACTATAAAAGCAATAGTGAAGTGGGGCAAAAAGTTATGCCAAGAGGGCAGTCCTAAGATTATTTAAAATATTATTTAATCTAGATCTGGGGCCTTTACCTTTGCTGAGAAACTACTTTTCATTCCCTGAGGCAGTGAAGTTAAAAGTGTAGAAGGCGGATGGACAGTTGTCTCTACAAAGAATACTCTTTACTCCAGGAATAGTTCTAAAAACTGAGAGGAAAGGGAGAAAGGGTGAAGACTTTGTGTATCTTTATTCTATACCAGGCACAATAGTAGGCAGTACTGTTTTCATTATCTCCTTTAATTCTCAAATGGGAGTTGTTTGAGGGTTCATTACCATCTCTCTGCAAGAATTGAGTCAGGGACAGAAGGCAACTTGCTAAAGTCACTGAGCCAGTTAGTGATAGAGCTGGTTCTGCCAGCCTGCAAAAACTGACCACATCATTTGCACAGTTTGAGGTAGGACACCCACCATAGTAACAGTTAAGAGATTTATCATAAAATTCTTAAATATCTGGCAGTAGTGTAGTCATATATTTGGGTGTCTGGACCTGATTAAAGTGTAGGAAAATGCTAGTTAATTGAACATACAATTTTTTACAATGCTAATTGAAAGTGAGACCAAAGTGACTCCAGAGATTATAACAGTCTTACGTCACAGATGTGTCTAAACAGAAATTTGAACAAAATAATGAAGTTGAATTCAACTTCATTATTTTGTTCAAATTTCTGTTTAGACACATCTATGATTATACAGTGGAAGTGAGAAATAGATTTAAGGGACTAGATCTGATAGACAGAATGCATGATGAACTATGGACGGAGGTTCATGACATTGTACAGGAGACAGGGATCAAGATCATCCCCGTGGAAAACAAATGCAAAAAAGAAAAATGGCTGTCTGAGGAGGCCTTACAAATAGCTGTGAAAAGAAGAGAAGCAAAAAGCAAAGGAGAAAGGGAAAGATATTACCATTTGAATACAGAGTTCCAAAGAACAGCAAGAAGAGATAAGAAAGCCTTCTTCAGCGATCAGTACAAAGAAATAGAGGAAAACAACAGAATGGGAAAGACTAGAGATCTCTTCAAGAAAATTAGAGATACCAAGGGAAGATTTCATGCAAAGATGGACTCGATAAAGGACAGAAATGGTATGGGCCTAACAGAAGCAGAAGATATTAAGAAGAGGTGGCAAGAATACACAGAAAAACTGTACAAAAAAGATCTTCACGACCCAGATGATCATGATGATGTGATCACTCACCTAGAGCCAGACATCCTGTGATGTGAAATCAAGTGGGCCTTAGAAAGCATCACTGTGAACAAAGCTAGTGGGAGGTGATGGAATTCCGGTTGAGCTCTTTCAAATCCTGCAAGATGATGCTGTGAAAGTGTTGCACTCAATGTGCCGGCAAATTTGGAAAACTCAGCAGTGGCCACAGGACTGGAAAAGATCAGTTTTCACTCCAATCCCCAAAAAAGTCAATGCCAAAGAATGCTCAAACTACCGCACAATTGCACTCATCTCACACACTGTAAAGTAATGCTCAAAATTCTCCAAGCCAGGCTTCAGCAATACGTGAATCATGAACTTCCAGATGTTCAAGCTGGTTTTAGAAAAGGCAGAGGAACCAGAGATCAAATTGCCAACATCCACTGGATCATCAAAACAGCAAGAGAGTTCCAGAAAAACATCTATTTCTGCTTTATTGACTGTTCCAAAGCCTTCGACTGTGTGGATCACAATAAACTGTGGAAAATTCTGCAAGAGATGGGAATACCAGACCACCTGACCTGCCTCTTGAGAAACCTGCATGCAGGTCAGGAAGCAACAGTGAGAACTGGACATGGAACAACAGACTGGTTCCAAATAGGAAAAGGAGTACGTCAAGGCTGTATATTGTCACCCTGCTGACTTAACTTATATGTAGAGTACATCATGAGAAACGCTGGGCTGGAAGAAGCACAAGCTGGAATCAAGATTGCCAGGAGAAATATCAATAACCTCAGATACGCAGATGACATCACCCTTATGGCAGAAAGTGAAGAGGAACTAAAAAGCCTCTTGATGAAAGTGAAAGAGGAGAGTGAAAAAGTTGGCTTAAAGCTCAACATTCAGAAAACTAAGATCATGGCATCTGATCCCATCACTTCGTGGGAAATAGATGGGGAAACAGTGGAAACAGTGATGGACTTTATATTTTTGGACTCCAAAATCACTGCAGATAGTGACTGCATCCACAAAATTAAAAGACGCTTACTCCTTGGAAGGAAAGTTATGACCAACCTAGGCAGCATATTAAAGAGCAGAGTCATTACTTTGCCAACAAAGGTCCGTCTATTCAAAGCTATGGTTTTTCCAGTGGTCACGTATGGATGTGAGAGTTGGACTGTGAAGAAAGCTGAGTGCCAAAGAATTGATGCTTTTGAACTGTGGTGTTGGAGAAGACTCTTGAGAGTCCCTTGGACTGCAAGGAGATCCAACCAGTCCATCCTGAAGGAGATCAGTCCTGGGTGTTCATTGGAAGGACTGATGCTGAGGTTGAAACTCCAATACTTTGGCCACCTCATGCGAAGAGTTGACTCATTTGAAAAGACCCTGATGCTGGGAGGCATTGGGGGCAGGAGGAGAAGGGGATGACAGAGGATGAGATGGCTGTATGGCATCACGGACTCGATGGGCATGAGTTTGAGTAAACTCCGGGAGTTTGTGATGGACAGGGAGGCCTGGCGTGCTGCGATTCATGGGGTCGCAAAGAGTCGCACATGACTGAGCGACTGAACTGAACTGACTGATACTCAAGAGAAAAAAGAGTTACAGAAATATGAGGGAAAGAAACATTTACATGTGTATAAACAGTAATAATCTTGCATCAGAGTAGTGTCAATGCAATGATTTAAACAACCTTGTTTACATAGAGTTTATATTCTTTTTCATGTTTTTTATATAGATCTCTTAAACACTTTTCAGTAGTATGTGAAATTTTCTTAAGGTTAAATAATTGTGTGGGTTTTTAAAAATTTTGTATGTAATCCTCTGTGTGTGTGTGTGTTGCTCAGTTGTATCTGGCTCTTTGTGACCCCACAGACTGTAGCCTGCCAGGCTCTGTCCATGGGATTTTCCGGGCAAGAACACTGGAGTGGGTAGCCTTTCCTTCTCCAGGGGATCTTCCAGACCCAGGGATCAAACCTGTGTCTCTTGATTGCAAGTAGGTTCTTTACCATTTGAGCCAGCAGGGAAGCCATGTACCACCTCTCAATGCATATGGGTTTTCTAAATAGATAATTAGAAGTACCAGGTGTTGCTAGTTGAATGCTGCATAAAATTTAGTGTTTTAAAACTTAAAAGATATGTGGGTAGTTAGGAGAGTCTTCAGAACAGATCCAGAGGCATCATTTTGTTTATAAAGAGAGCATAGAGCTAGCCTCAAGAAAAATGGATGACAGCTGATCCACTGTCAGAAACAATTTTAATTTAAAAGAGATGAAGAGAAGAAAGAAGAAGCAATTTTGAATAGTAGGTTCGAGGTCTTTAAAAAATGAAACATTGAAATGTCACTAGTTAGATTCTATAAACTACTTAGTTCCTTTTTTGGATTATATCCAGAATTTTATCTCTTATCACCATCTCCACTGACCACTTGGTTTCAGGTCACAATTATTCTTCTTTGGATTTATCGAAACAATCTCTTAACTGGTCTCATTTCTTTCCTTGTCCTCCTAGATTTTATACTCAACCTAGAAGCCAAAGTGATACTGTTAAAATTTAAGCTACATCATGTCCGTCCTCTGATCAAAACTCTGCAGTGGCACTCTTTTCTTTCAGAGAAAAATCGAAGTTCTTACAGTGGTCCCCAAGGCTCTTCAGCATCTGAGCCCCTTTACACTCTGACCTTCCTCTCTACTACGATTCTCACTTGCCTAGGGCAGCTCTCACATTACTAGTTTGCTCAGACAATCCAAGTCAGCCCCAAGGGTGATGGCCACCAGCTCTTTCCATTTTAATTTCACTTCTTGACTCACTGTACTCATCCAACTCATTCTAACTTGCAGCTTCAATGAATGTCCTGAACAAACTTTGGTGACTTCCAGCCTGTCATTTAACAGTCACATTCCTCCACTAGAGTGTTTCTAGTTGTTTAACACCTCTATCAATAATACGTACATTTAATTTTAGGAAAAAGCATACATGAATTGACTTGCTAAAAGAAACAAAAGAAAAATGTGGGTAATAATCTGCTTTGAGTTCAGTTCCATTCAGTTCCTCAGTCGTGTCCAACTCAGTCGTGTCCAACTCGGTCGTGATCTCAGTGGACTGCAGCATGCTCCCCTGGTGTCTTAGCTGATAGAGAATCTGCCTGCCATGCAGGAGACCTGGGTTCAATCCCTGGGTTGGGAAGATCCCCTGGAGAAGGGAATGGCTACCCACTCCAGTATTCTGGCCTGGAGAACTCCATAGACTGTATAGTCCTTGGGGTTGGCAAATAGTCAGGCATGACTGAGCAACTTTCACTTTCACTTTGGACTGCAGCATACCAGGCTTTCCTGTCCATCACCAATTTCCAGAGCTTGCTCAAATTTATGTGCATCGAGTCGTTGATGCCATCCAACCATCTCTTCCTCTGTTACCACCGCCCCCTCTTCTCCTCCTACTTTCAGTCTTTCCCAGCATCAAGGTCTTTTCCAATGAGTCAGTTCTTTGCATCAGGTGGCCAAAGTATTGTAGCTTCAGCTTCATCATCAATCCTTCCAGTGAATATTCAGGATTGATTTCCTTTAGGATGGACAGGATGAATCTCCTTGCAATCCAAGGGACTCTCAAGAGTCTTCTCCAACACCACAGTTCAAAATGATAATTCTTCAATGCTGAGCGTTCTTTATAGTCCAACTCTAACATCTATACATGACTACTACAGCTTTGACTAGACGGACCTTTGTCAGCAATGAGATGTCTCTGCTTTTTAATATGCTGTCCAGGTTGGTCATAACTTTTCTTCCAAGGAGCAAGCGTCTTTTAATTTCATGGCTGTAGTCACCATCTGCAGTGATATGGAGCCCAAGAAAATAAAGTCTGTCACTCTTTCCATTGTTTCCTCGTCTATTTGCCATGAAGTGATGGGACCAGATGTTATGATCTTAGTTTTCTGAATGTTGAGTTTCAAGCCAGTTGTCACTCTCCTCTTTCAATTTCATCAAGAGGCTCTTTAGTTCTTCTTCCTTTATGCCATAAGGGTAGTGTCATCTGCATATCTGAAGTTATTGATATTTCTCCCTGCAGTCTTGATTCCAGCTTGTGCTTCATCCTACTCAGCATTTCTCATGATGTACTCTGCATATAAGGTAAATAAGCAGGGTGACAATATACAGCCTTGACGTACTCCTTTCCCAATTTGGAACCAGACCATTGTTCCATGTCCAGTTCTAACTGTTGCTTCTTGACCTGCATACAGATTGCTCAGGAGGTAGGTCAGGTGGTCTGGTATACCCATCCCTTTCAAAATTTTCCACAGTTTTTT